>NW_028165217.1:379306-575245 GCF_964263955.1 Coregonus lavaretus | reverse complement strand
TCTCTCTCTCTCTCTTCCTTTCAGTAGGACTAACAACATCACCACCCACAGACATGGCTAGAACACAAGGTAACAACATCACCACCCACTAAGTACCATAATGTAACATGGACTACAACTACCAAGCACCAAACGTTTACATGGTATACAACTACCTAGCATTAAACCCTTATAAACTACAACTATGAATGTAAAGATACACCAATTTGTGGTGGAAAATAGCCACTGCATCTTCCTCCTCCAGACAATGAATGAGATTGAATCACAACAAAAACACACTGACTTTGCCTGATACTTGGTATTAGATTAAATTATCTGACTCTTCCTATTGATATCTCATCATTAACATTTCATCTTTATTTCTGCTCTCCTCAACACCCACCTGTTTCTCTGTCTAATGTTGTCTTCCCTCCTCCCTCCCTCTGAAATGAAGAAACACAGAAGTACAGTACAGTAGAGACTAGCTAAATGTAGCATCACTGGAACATTATGCCTGTGTACTGTCTCTGGGTGTTCTAGGTGATCTGATGTTCTCTGGTGTTGGTCTGGGTGTTCTAGGTGATCTGATGTTCTCTGGTGTTGGTCTGGGTGTTCTAGGTGATCTGATGTTCTCTGGTGTTGGTCTGGGTGTTCTAGGTGATGTGATGTTCTCTGGTGTTGGTCTGGGTGTTCTAGGTGATGTGATGTTCTCTGGTGTTGGTCTGGGTGTTCTAGGTGATGTGATGTTCTCTGGTGTTGGTCTGGGTGTTGTTCTACTACTGCTGGGTCTGCTGCTGTTCATGTTCTTTAGACAGAGGAGAGACAGAGACAGGAGACCAACAGGTACAGTAGTTATTACACGCAATCATTATTATTATTTTTCATAAACATGTCAGAAAATAAATATAGCTTTTATAAATAAAATCTGTTGGTTTTCCTCTTCAGCAGCCAAACACTCTGCCAGACCGTTGGTTCCTGACTCAATGACAGACAACCAAGATCCAGACATAGGAACCATCACTAACCCAATCTACGCCACAGCAACCAATCAGAACCCAGATACAGCCTGTGACATCACCACCATCTATGCCACGGCAACCAATCCTCGTCCAGATGACATCTACTCCAACGTTGGTCCGTAACATAGGTTCAAGACAGTGTGACCTATGCTACTGTCAACTTCCCCAGAGATCCAGCCTGTCTCCACTATGCTACTGTCAACTTCCCCAGAGATCCAGCCTGTCTCCACTATAATACTGTCTCCTTCAGTTCAGACTCTGATGCTAGTAACCACCCAGACACTCACCCTACAGATGTAGACACCTCATAGATGTACTGCACCATTAAACACTCTGCTACATAGTCTGCTACTGTCACTGATCTGTATGGCAAAGCATGAATTCATGTTTTCATTCATTTGTGTTTTTAATTCATTCATTTATTTGATCGTTAATTTGTTAATTAGTTTTTATATTCATTCAATAATTCATTAATTTGTTTGTTCTTTCATTCATTCATATTTTTATTCCCCAAAAAATATTTTGAATTTGTTTATTTGTTTGTATATTCATGTATTGATTTATTTGTTTGTTCGTTAGTTCAATCATCTGTTTGTTCGTTCATTCTTTTGTTTGTTTGTCGGTCGTTCCGTCTCTACATCCGTTCATTCATTCAATAATTTTCCTACTGTGAATGTAACACTGGCTTCAACAAAAAGAGACAGTTTATCACTTTTAGAAAGCTTTGCTTATTCAGTGTTTTTTACTCCACTTGACTGGGAAATGAGCCTATGTGTATTTATCAGTAAAGCACCAATATATTTATGTGTTTGATACATTCCATTCTAGACATTACTATAAGTCGTCCTCCCCTCACCAGCCTCCACTGGTGCTGTCAGTAAACTCAGTATCTGTCTCATCAGCATGTACCACTGTCACTAGACAAACAAAAGCACTACTTTTATTTCTCTAATTAGTTCATCGTATAGTCAGTGCGTTAAAAGACTCCCATTGTTAGGGCGGAGACATGAGCATCTCGTCATTATACAGAACTCTTGCGAATTGGAAATGAAAGTTGGCAAATTGGCGGGTGCACATTGCACTGGTAGAATGCTGGATTGCCCTAAAGTAAATTGATGTTTCGCTAAAATTATATAATTACTCCTGTCTAAATCGAATCATTCAAAATACTTCATCAGGAATCATGATTTTGCCACAGAGCTTCTTGTTTTTTTGTTGTTTGTTTTTTATACTGTGTTTGGGAAGCAGCCAATTTGGTGTTGCGCATGGCAATAGGTCTAGCTGATTGAGTTGCGGCTGTCAGTTAAACGCGTCTAAAATATTTGTGAAGATAAGGTGTCTTGAGTATAATATAAAAAATGTTGCATCAAGAAGAAGGGGAGGTTTGTGTGGCGATGATATTGTGCGTCTCTCCCCCGAATGCATGAATATGTAGGAGAGTGCCCATTCTGCAATGTATGACTGAGCTTCTCAGTCATTTTTTCTTCACCTCACACAGAGTAAGTCAACGAAGTCAGTTTTGTTTTACATCCATTGCAAATGATAGTTCCTCAGTATTTGAAAAATATTTCCAACACTCCCGGCCTCGATAATCACCAAGCCTCGGTGTGAAAGAGCAAACTATCCCGATCTGATGATTCCATATGTCCAGTGGAAACGTCATTAAAAACAGCTATCTGTCCAAGAGCTCACTGGCGCAGGAAACTCTTCAGGGCCAAGAATAGGCTAGTTGATACAATGTTTCAAGTTCGCTAGCTACAGCTTCCGGCCAGACCCTGTGATGATTTCATGATACAATGTTGCACTTCACTAGCAATAGCTCAAGTCAAGACAGATAGAAAGGGAGGCAGACAGGCGGAGTAGAGAGATGAATGTGATTGAAAGAACCATACTTTTTTAACGATATTTTCTACTGTTTTTATTTGTCGACTTTAGGCCTATGTATTTTTTTTAGTTGACGATGAAAATTATACTCCGGGCCTTCACCAGAGTTTCATAACATTTGGGGCTCAGTCCTGAAGACCAGGGGCTGAGGGGTTTGTGGGTCTGAGAAAAAAAGTGCTTTCTAAAATCATTTACAGCAATTCGACATCATTTTACATGACTGGAGACATTTAAATAAATGTTTTTTATATCACACAAATGATCAAAATGACGAGCTACTCTGACATTTACATACTGAGATCAATAAAACGAACGACCCGTGTCTTTAAATGCAACCAATAGCATAGGCCAATGAAATGAGTGGATACACAGATCTTAGGCCTACAATATGAGGAAATTATAGTCCACCATCTTTCCAGTGGCACTCACCTATTCAAACAGATTATTCCCGCAATTGTATTTCGAAATACCTTGTAGCTGCTGCCTGATGTTCATTGACAGCGACAACTCAACAATCAGCTGTTTTATATTTGCGGCTGCCTAATAGCGGGATTCCCGACTGTAGACTAGGCCTATGCTCTCATAAATGGGACAAAACACAATCTACAGCCATTTTTTTTTATATATATAAACGATTGATCCTCTAGCTAAATTATGCTGGTGTTGTTTAATTCAGTTTATTTTTTTTTTATAGAGACGGGGAGTAATTATATAATTTGGCAAATGTATTTCAATTTATCTGCGGCACTTCCAGCACCCCTTCCTGCAGCGCTAGGTTTTCTTTCATGCGCTGTGCTCTCCCCAAGGCCAAATAATCAACACTTTCTATTATTAATTCAATTGATTGTGTTCAGTAACCCCATATGAGTATTTCATTACTATCTGAATGAAGTGTCAAACCACTTAGCTGACATGGGCTGCATTATTTTGCAAACTTAGGGCACCATTTTCGTGGTGTAAAACAGGTATTTTCATCACAGATCCGAGCTCTCTTGCACAAATAAAATGGCGCCATAGTCACTTCCTGTTTCTGCGGCAGTAAAATCGAAGTCAAAGTCATGGCATTGCATGAATAGTCACTTCACAGCAGCATTGAGAAAAGCTAAGAAATATTTTGCACCTTGAAAATGTCGCCCATAATGTTTCCCCAGGATTCAGTGTTTAATATAACTGGGAGAAGACTTCACCATACTCTGTCAGGGGTCATGTCGTGTCACTAGACACCCTGAGCCTGAGATTGAGGGAGAGCGCGCTCCAGTGGCTCAATACCACTGTTGCTCTCCTCTCTAGACAGCCTCCTCCAGTCTACATATGTACACTGTAAAACAAATCCTGTAATTGTCACAGTAAATTACTGTATAATCAACAGTATCATACTGTATAAGCTGAATACAGTAGATTACTATACATTACATTGTATTGTGAAAAAATATTAAACAGACGGGATATATTTGATGTATTTTGGACATTGCCATAATATTTGATGCATTTTGGACATTACCGTAAAAAAAAATATTCAAAGTAGAAAGCCTCACAAAAAGCACAAGGGCGACAAAATCAAAGCACATCCTCTGAAGCAAGAGAGAATATTTTATCTCTTGGTCTGTCTGTCTTTTTATTTATTTCTTTCTTTTTTTCTTTCTTTCTTTCTTTCTTTCTTTCTTTCTTTCTTTCTTTCTTTCTTTCTTTCTTTCTTTCTTTCTTTCTTTCTTTCTTTCTTTCTTTCTGTATCTTGCACAAACTCAGCCAATAGCAGGCCTTGTTTCCTACGTCTTCAAATGGGTTGCTGACATTTAGCTACTTCTTGTTCTCTCAGTGACAGTGAGCGAGCATGACGCCCGGTTCTTGCCTGGGTGAGCGGATGTTTCAATTGATTGGCAATTTAGGAGCCTGGCGGCAAACGCCGAATGCCCTGCTCAAAACTGACAGCGAGACTCGGAATAGGGGTGGAGTCTGAGCAAAAAAATACAACAACGAACTCCGCCTTCGAAGTTTACGTTGTTCAAAACGAGCGCAGTAGAGTGTAATATAAATCCGTCATTTTTTTATTTTATGGTTATTGTTTTATCTTTGTGTTGTGGCTTTATGCTGTGATTTTGCCCGATTGTTATATAGTATTGTACATTTTTAACTAAATGAAAAACAGATCTGACTTCTCTAGACCCTTCCTCCCGACAGAAAAGATAATCTATTATATTGGCAAGATATTGGACTGTCTGCTCTAACGATGGGAATAAATGTCCTCAAAAGGTGGAAGGCAGGAGGGAGGAGGCGGGATTAGCCAATGAGAGGGCAGATATGCATGTGAACAACAGACATTTCCGATATTAAATGTTTTTTTATCAGTGCCACTGGCGTCCACTTATCAGTAAATTCGTAACAATCTAAACATTACGAAAACTTTAATTCGATCAAATAAACCTCACTTAGCAAATTAGCAATACAATTTCATGCTGACCATGATATTCGAACTCACAACAATCCACCCACCCTACTTTCGTTTTTGCCTTAAGTAACCATCTGTTTTATGTAACAATACCACACGTAACATATCAAAACTATTTGAGTATCCCGATTGTAGATTATGAGACCAGGCTGCGCGGGCAGTCAGATCAGACAATTTTGGGATGAAGATATTTTTGTTGTCCCGCAGATTATTTGGAAATTGTCGTCTTTCTGATTTGTGTGGATTAGGCCAGGCCTACCTATTGTACTAAAATGACATCTTTGTCGCATTATTCACCCTCAGAATTCGCTGCTTCAAATTATCTAGCCTACTTCTCCTCTCAATTGAGTGCGCGAGATCAAGTGCGCCTAGTATATGTGTGGTCTCAATTAAATAGAGTAGGCTGCCTATGCATGGGGTGGAGAAGCATGGGGCAGTTATCTTCCCAAGGAAATGTATTTCCTAAATATGATTAGGCTATAGTTTACTACATTGCCTAGAAATACATATTGATCATATGTCTCCGTCTGAAAATCGTCCCACTCCTAAAAGGTAACGTTAGGCTATAAAACGTAGCTCTAGTGAAAGTACGAGTCTCTCCAACTCTGCTCTCTTCAAACTATTTCGAGCCTATTGGCTGATAGCCCAGTAATACCGATAGCCTTATATAAATGGGCCACTTAAGAATCTCTGTTAATTTAACCAATTTAATTAGGTTATTTTTGGAATTTTGATATAGGGGGAAAATCAACCAATCATTCAACCTTATTCCAAGCTCAAGCTCATTTGTTCAATTCTGCAGATTGTTTGAAATCTGAAGAATAAAAAAAACGTGTTTTCGCGAAAGATTGAGATGCGGGACATTTTCCTTCTCTGTCTCTTTAACAAACCCAGCCAGGTGTGGTTTCCTGCTTCTTCAAATGTTTTTGCTGTCACAGACGCTTTCTTTTCCCCAACTAGGTTATGCCAAAACCACGCCCCGTTATTCAGAGAGGCGTTCTACTACGCTCCCATTGGCTAGTGTTTGTTGGCTCCCGACAACCGTTGCCTCACAGCCTGTTGAGAGACATGGATGAACACACCCCCCTGAGAGACAGTGACCTTCCAAGGTAAGGATGGAAAGTGTCATTTAACAATTAGCTGCCTACCGTACTGCAGGCCTATTATTAACATGTTTGGTAACATTTGCCCATGTATTTTTTTTTTTTCAGAGTTTCAATGATCAGCTAAATTAACCTAGGCTACTTAACTTTACTAGCTTGGTATTTAACGTTGTTATATTATCATTAGTAGTCTATTATCAGGTAAAATGCTTACTATTCATAATTTCTCAAATATTTATTAGCTAATCATTTCTATAAAATTGTTTAAGTTGCTCTGACTATAGCACACAACACATCAAGTTACATTGTTTTCCTATTTAGAGTTGGCAACCCCCTGGGTACAAATATAATATTTGTTCACTTGTGGAGATACCTACTCAGAGAGACCACTCAACTTTTGAATTGAGCCTACGCCTAGGAGTGAATTCTGTTGAGGAGTTACATGAGTGGCTTCTAAAGACTAGAGACACTGGAGTGACATGGAGGCTCAGCGTAACAAGACCCAGGAAAGGACATACAAGGTATTGATTGAAGTGGGTCAAATGATATTTCGTCAATGGGATAGAGCAAATGTTAGGCATGCAGACTGTCAGATAATAAATACAATACCCCTTCTGTTTAGGCTGGTTACAGGTGCCAACACAAGATTTACAGTAGATCTTCATGAATGAATACAGGAAAAGTATTGTATTCACTTGTATTCTGTTTGGGTTATCGTTTTCTACTGTTGTTTCAAAATAATGCTATATGGTGTTGTCATCCATATTGAGTGCAGTTGAACCATCCAAATATACAACCTTCATTGCGCATTGTACCTTAGTAGTCGTATCTTAGTAGTTTCTATGTTCACTTGCAGACATGGCCACCTGCTTGGAGGAACAAACGGAGTGCCTCTGACCAACAGCCTGTGCCCAGTGACAATGATGAGGGTAAGTGAACTGTACTTCTAAGCAGTTCACATTCAGTACTGCCATTATTTTGACAGTGACACATTTTCTGTAATTTCAGTTGTCTGTCCCCTAACAATGTGATGAATTCCTAGAATTTTACATTGCACCAAAACGATATGTTTGTTTATTTTACAGACATATCCTCTGAATTATCACCAACTGACCTGGTTGCTGGAATGCTGGATGACCTCAACAGGCTGAGTATCGATGACATCTTTAGTGAAGCACTGGTGGCAATGGCGATGCAATTTAATGCAATTAAAGGCAGTCCATCAAGGCTTGTGTCAGCCATCCATTGCTTTGGGAAGTCTCACATCAGCACAGCGGACAACAGCGCAGCAGCACTCCGAAGAGCTGCCAGACGACCAGGCCCTATGATTCCCTGTCAGCCTACAGCTGTTGCCTGTCGTTCCACCAAGGCTGGTACAAAACGGCGTCTCACGACTGGACGACCAAAAAGCCAGAACAGTGGCTCTTGTGGGGATCTAGTTTCTCAGAACTGGATCTGGATGTGATGAATAGCTTAGAAGGAATGCATTGGTGATTAAAACATAGAAGGTTTGTACTGTACTGATATAAATTGTTTCACATAACAAGCTGTGATTCATGTGAGGAACGTTAGGGGCTAGGATGAGATAAGAACTTGTGTCTCAAAATACTAGACTACACTGCTTCTTTGTGATCTGTGAACCGTCCAAGGACATGGGTACTGCAAAAAAGTGCTGACTCCACAGGTTGTTATGATAACAATTTATGCCTGGTAACAGTGTGCAACAGTGGAGCGCCAAGGGGCTGGGACCAGCCGGTGCGCCAACGGATTGGCTGAGTAAGTCTAAACCACGCTCAGTCTCTACTCTGATAGGCCCAGCAGGGAGCGGGAACTATCTCTGTCAGAGTATTTTAAGGAGAACTCATAACAATGGATTAGTTCTCTGAGTGCCCTGCGTGGTATTTCAGTGGACCCGTATATACGAACCTTCATACTTATCATACATACATTTTGCATATAATAAATTTAGCTTGGATTGAATATCTCTTGATTATGTTTGATTCTTATTCCAATACCAGATTTGAATTACGCAATTTCTAACACTCTGAGCACCCATACTGTTCACATGCTAAAAGTAAAAGGCCATCAGAAATTAGACATCACAAGTTGTCTGACTCAGTGTATGCAAATAGTTCTCACCCAAAGTGAATAAAGCACATGTGAAGTAAAATGATGTTCCCTTTGAAGTTCCTACTGTCTCAATCAAAGACAAAATGCTCAAGGGGAGTGGTTAGCCACTGGCATAGAAAAAAATATGTATGTATTAAGGATTTAGGCAAATGTTATTATTCAGTGACTGAAATATTTTTCAATCTTGAAATACAAGGCAAATGTTAATCAGTGACAGAAATTTCGCGCTACATGATATTTACTTCCGGACTTGGAGAGCGCTCAAAGCGTTGTAGAACGCCCCTCTGAATAACGGGGCGTGGTTTTGGCTTAACTGCGTTGGGGAAAAGAAAGACGTGTCACAGACACAAAGCCACTTCCCGAAGTTCCACTGACACTACTCTGAGAAAAGCTAACTTCTGTAAACAAAAAGGTAAGAATCTTCCTTCAATAAACACTGACATATATTGACTTGGAAGGTATCTTATAGTAGGCCTAATATTCATCTTGGTTTACTATTTATGTTTAGAAGATATAGCCTCGTTATTGTTATGTAATTTTATTGTTACTTTTTATTTAATTTTTTACTTTAGTTTAATTAGTCAATATTTTCTTAATTCTATTTCTTGAACTGCATTGTTGGTTAAGGGCTTGTAAGTAAGTATTTCACGGTAAGGTCTACACCAGTAGTATTCTGCGCAAGTGACAAATACGATTTGATTTGATAAAAGAGGAAGTCAGGTGATTCAATGATTTCATCACCAGATGAATATGAGGCCTAATCACTGTTTGAGAAAGAAAGAAAAAACACAAAAACAAGTGTTTAAGTGATCAATGGACAGTATTCTACAGTATACTACAACATTATATTGTAAGCACTACACGATTGAAGGGATACTACAGTGTAGAGTTTAGGATTCTATAGTATACTACAGTTTACTACAGTATTCTATAGTAAACTGTAGTATTTTTTATGAGAGAGACAGACAGACAGACAGACAGACAGAGAGTATGGGTAATTTTCCAGTACATATGTTATGAAATGATAAGGGTAAAACAGAAGAAACATGATTGTCAAAGGGGAGGGGAAACCCCACCTAGAGAGATAATACTTGGACTTTGGAAGCAAATAGTGCAGTGGCACTAAAATACGTTCTCATTTACATAAAGTGGAGTGACTATGTATGTTGTGTAAGCATGAAAATGTATAAAAGGAGAGCTCAGAGTCAGGATAAACAGTTGCTCCATGGACCAGCTTGGCTTGTTACTTTGTAATAAAGTCTATACTGAATTCACAAGCTCTGGTTTCTGAGAGATATTAATGAACTAATATTTCTACCACAAGAGAGCGATACAGACAGAGAGACAGGTCCTGGAATCTGTTCTGCTCTGGGAATGATTATTTTGCCTACCACAATAATGAAGAGACTGTTATACCTGCTCTGTCCTCTTGCCGCCCACCCCCCAGAGTAGGAGTGTTTCTAGACTGGCTGGTCGGCACTCTGTCCTTCTACAAGGTCTACTCTGACACAATGACCCACCTGCACACATTCCAGACCACATTCACTGAGACCCTCTACCCAGGGTTTAGGTGGATGTGGCTGGGTTATTCTCCAGTGTCCCTGTGCCAGGTAGAGTAGTCTCCTGTGTCCTGGAGGAACACCTGAGTCTCCATGGTAACACAGTCACACTCCTGTTCTAACCTTGTGTTGGTGAACACATAATTGGAGAGGAAGTACAAAACCAACGACGCTAGACAGAGAGGAATTTGCTTAAGCAAAAGGCAGTTTATTAAAACAGAGATAGCTGGTACTGTTCAAGCTACATGCATGGACCCAACCAATTGCCTCTTAAGGAGACAGTTGAGAAGGGCCATTAAAAAGAGTTTACAGCATTACTTTATAGAATGTAACATAAAGGAAGGGGTCCTTCTTCTAGTCCCTTGATTGGTTCCCGAGGCGTAGGAGGCGGGTCTGCTCTGTCCAGAGCAGATGCCCCATTGGTGCACGGCAGAGTCCTCTGCCCTTGGCACCCGACCAGTAGAAGGGGAGTTGAGAATGAGTGTGCGTCCACAGTGAGATGTGTGTGTGTGTGTGTGTGTGTGTCTCAAGGGAAACTCGTGGGGAGCAACAAGTGATTGTGGCCTGTGGCGTGGGTGTTGTCCTTGGCCACCTGGTGACAAGATATGGTCCTCTGTCCATTGTTCTTGCATAGGAACAGCATTTATTGAAAACAAGCTCCTGACCCTAATAGGTCTTGCACAACATCTTACACAACATATATTCAGATCAATCTATAACAGTTTATATTTACTACGACACTTGCCTGAAATCCAGAACCTTTTTTGCTAACATTCCACTCGTTGTACTCTGTGTCATGCCAGACAAGGAGTTAAATAATAACTTAAACAGACCCAGGCTAGTTCTAACCCAACCATGTGACATGATGGGATGTTGTTGACAGTGATCATGACTTTAGGTATGGACACTAACCATGTTTCCATCCACATTTTTTAATGCGAGTAAAGTCATACCGTCTAAAAAAAAAAAATAACACAACAGCTGTCATGGAAAGAGGACGTTTCGGTTCAATTTGATAAATGCCGACAGAGAATTTGTTCGTTCAACGTGGTGGGATCTTTTTGCGTCAGTAAAATTAATTAAGCGAGAAATGGCGATGGAAATGCCTTTATACGCAAATATTAATATAATAACAATCATATTGCAGTTAACTTTGATTCATGCGATGATATGGTGTGTGTGGTCCTCTCACTAGGACTCGGGAAAGCACGCCGTTTTATTAGGCTACAGATGAAATAACTTAGGAATTTCAAAGGGTGGTGAAAGTGAAATGTGATTTTGATGCTCCTTTTCAATAAATATCTAGGGTCTGGTTCTGGTGACATGATGACTGCCGTTTGACAAATGAACATATTCTCGCTCTTATCCATAATAATCTCATCATGTATACCAGCCTACCTGCACTGTGTCTGCAAGATGTTGGCTAGAGCGCATGTGCCAAAAACGAAGTTTAAAACTACCGGTCGATTTGAAAATGCGATGGAAACACATCGAACTTTAGATTTTTATTCGGTACATGAAAATGTAAGCATCACGCGCTGATTTTTAAAATACATTTGGTGGAAACATACTACTGGTGGGATAATGCGCCTGTTTTCTAAACCGTCAATTAACAGTGAATGTGTGGTAAATCTTTTGGTTGAAACTCAACACTGTAAAAATGTTTTATCAATGACCCTGTAGTTACTAAAGGCAGAGGGAGATGTGTGTATTCATGCGAGAGAGAGAGGGTGTGGCCGTAGAGGCGTGATAATGAAGCACAATTCACAAACACAAAGTGAGTAGATACTCACGTGACAAAGACACACCACGCTACAGAGAAACGTAAACTTCTCCTACCAGAAAGGTACTAATGTATAATTAATTGTATATAGATGTGGGGGGGTTTGTACGGTTAAGTACGTATTTGCTGAACAAAACTGTTAATGATCACAGGTGGTTATGGTGGAACAGCAAAATAAGTGTACTTGACAATTTTATCAACTCAAATTGATTTGAAATACATTATAAAAGACAGATATGACTTCTACGGTCCTGCAAAAGTATTTTGTAAATCATTTGTTATACTGGTTTAGGACACCTGTTGCTGTATCCACCATTGAAATCCTACCCAATGCTGCTGACATTCCTGGCATGATGTAATTAGATTGTGTGTGTCTGGGCAGATACAGTACCTGTCTTCAGGCCAAGTGAAGGGATGACACACCTACATGAACTTTCCTCTTCTTTCCTGACCTGGATTGTAGCAGTTGCTGGGGTTGTGGAGTAACACTGTAAGTAGAGTGACGAAGTGGCACGCACTGCCATGTCAGGTCAGGGTTCACTGCCGAGATACATGGCCTAGAGCAGTATCCTAGCATTGCGATAGCCAGCATATGGTTGTTTAAATATTTTAGAAATATGTTTTAATGAAACATAAATCAACAAACATTTGCCAAGTAGCCCTTGCAAGATTACCCAACACTATTTATTTTCCCAACACACAACCAGACATGCCAGGAAGTGTACCCAGGCCTTCCATTTACTAGATTTCACTATCCTATATGCTATTCACAAGGCCACGCCCAGTGTTAAGATAATAATGACTTAAGTGGACAGATATGGAAGTGATAATGCTGACATGTAAGCAGTGTTATGAAAGAAACAATGAAAGTTTGTTTAGAACTAAATTAAAACATTTTATATTCTTTTTACAACATGTGCACACAGCTTGGACAAAACTTGGACACACCTGGCAGGTAAGCTACACAGTTTATTTATTTTATTTTTCACCTTTATTTAACCAGGTAAGCCAGTTGAGAACAAGTTCTCATTTACAACTGCGACCTGGCCAAGATAAAGCAAAGCAGTGCGATTAAAAACAACAACACAGAGTTACATATGGGGTAAACAAAACATAAAGTCAAAAATACCACAGAAAATATATATACAGTGTGTGCAAATGTAGCAAGTTATGGAGGTAAGGCAATAAATAGGCTATAGTGCAAAATAATTACAATTAGTATAAACACTAGAATGACAGATGTGCAAGAGATTATGTGCAAATAGAGATACTGGGGTGCAAATGAGCAAAATAAATAACAATATAGGGATGAGGTAGTTGGGTGGGCTAATTTCAGATGGGCTGTGCACAGGTGCAGTGATCCGTAAGGTGCTCTGACAACTGATGCTTAAAGTTAGTGAGGGAGATAAGAGTCTCCAGCTTCAGAGATTTTTGCAATTCGTTCCAGTCATTGGCAGCAGATAACTGGAAGGAGTTTTACCATAGAACAGTCCAGGGTACAGGGTTTGACCTCTCTCTCACTCTCTCTCTATAACATTTGCCTCTTTTTCCCTATCATGGTTTGAAAAATGTAGCCTATGTAATGCACGACTTGCCATGTGAAACTGTAGCCTATGTAATGCACGACTTGCCATGTGAAACTGTAGCCTATGTAATGCACGACTTGCCATGTGAAACTGTAGCCTATGTAATGCACGACTTGCCATGTGAAACTGTAGCCTATGTAATGCACGACTTGCCTTTTGTGGGAAAGCCTCACCTGATCCTAACACAGTGGTTTTCAAACCTCCTCGGGGACCCCCAGCCATTACATGTATTTTAACTATTTCAGAGATAGCACACCTGATTCAACTTGTCAACTAATCATCAAGCCCTTGACTAGGTTAATCAGGTGAGCTAGTTCAGGACTACAACACAGTTGTGAAACGTCTGGGGGTCCCTGAGGAGAGGTTTGAGAACCACTGTACTAACAAGTCCTCATCTTTGTATCGCCGGACAGGTGCTTCCTGTGATAGCAAAGGGCATGCCGTGCCTTAACAGCTAGGATCATCTCTTCAATAAACAAAGTGCTTGGCTTATGAATACTGCCATAGAAATATTGACAAAATGCCAGATGAAAACAGCACACCAAGAGTTGGCCACAGAAGTCGTGCATCGCCTAAAACCAGGGAGGAACAGTTTCCTGATACAAAGGAGAAAAATGGACTATTATTTTGCAACGCTTGCAACTGTGTACTTGACCACATAAAGAAGCAATCAATAGACAAACATCTGGCTTCAGCCCGTCATTTAGCAAAGAAGAAAGCTAAGAATGAGGGCAAAGAATTGGCCAATGACATTCAACCAGAGTATCCTAACACAGTTTGGAGTGAAGACGTTCTCCGTTGCAAAACATGCAAACGTGCTCTTGACCACACATGGAAACCATCAGTGAGCAGACACCTGACAGCCTGTAAAAGGAAATCTGAAAATAAGGATGACAGGAAACCCGAAAGGAAAAGGTCCTCTTCACGTGTGAGTCACCTTAAGATATTCCATTAAATCTCTGTATGAATAACCCTTATGGGAAAAAACAAATGCATTTCATGTGATCACGTGTGATCTTATGTAAAGTTAATGTGACAGCATAAATCAACATGTGATAACATGAAACTACATATGAACCTGCAATGTGAAAACATGTTATTCTCCTCATGTGAAAAGGTGGTGCTAACGTGTGAACTCTATATTGAATACATGTGAACATGTGGTTTTACGTGTGAACAACCGACCTCACGTCTCATTTTTTTTTTGTAAGGGAAGTAATTAAATGGTATGGTGGTTTTAATGTAAGTGGTACGCTATTCAGCTAAAATAGTGTACAAATCTTTAATTAATGACAACATTTGACATGATCACTTAGTACTGACTTTTCAGTATGACCCCACCTGGGATTTGAACTCACAACCTCTGGATTCGCAGTATGTTGATTTTTCTGCTGCGCCGCAAAGTCTGAAGCATTCTCAGAAGTCCCCTACACCAGGGTTCTCCAACTGGGTTGGACATCAAAGACTGTAAAAACACCAGGAAATTAGCTCCAAGGGATTTTAATTTAAGAAATCTGTTCCCAAGTATTCCCATGCATAATAAAGACACGTGATTGTGTACAAATGTAAGCAAGGTTTGAAATTATTATGTTTTAGTCAAACATATCTGTTTGCGCTTCTTGCAGTCAATTCGTAATCTACAAATGATTTGTAATTATAAACTGGGTGGTTCAAGCCCTGAATGCTGATTGGCTGACAGCCGTGGTATATCAGACCGTATTTTGAAAATATTTGTACTGCTATAATTACGTTGGTAACCAGTTTATAATAGCAATAAGGCACCTCGGGGGGTTTGTGGTATATGGCCAATATACCACGGCTAAGGGCTGTATCATAAGAACAACCCTTAGCCGTGGTATATTGGCCATATACAACACCCCCTCGGGCCTTATTGCTTAATTATGTTCTGACCATCCGCTCAAGAAAAAATCATCCCGCGGCTGAATCTAGTTGATGATCCCTGCTCTACACATTCATAACCTCTGCACTTAGCAAAGAGTGCCATCTGCACTGCTGTTTTAGTTATCAGTTAATCTGACTACAACGTGGTCTCAGAGCATTTCATATTATTCTGTACAGTAAATCCGGGACACTCCATTTAGTATGATATGTTACGTTTTGTATGGTATGTATTAATTTGTGGAGGTCCATCATCCATTTCGTATGATCTGTTACGAATTCCAATTCGTATGATCTGTTACGAATTCCAATTCATACAATATGTTACGAATTTGCAAAACGTATGATATGTTATGAATTCTAATTTGTTGTTGCTAACGTTAGCTAGGTGGCTAATGCTAACGTTTGCTAGCTGGCTAAGGCTAACTAGGCTAGGGGTCAAGGTTAGGTTTAAGTTTAGGGTTAAGGTTAGGCTAAAGGGTTAAGGTTAGGGGAAGGGTTAGGGTTACATGCTAAGTAGTTGCTAATTAGCTAAAATGCTAATGTTGTCCGTGATGAGATTTGAACAACCAATCTTTGGGTTGCTAGACATTTGCGTTATATGAGTTTTCTGTATAGTTGTCTAATGTTCCTGGGCCATATTATTCTGTTTTAATGTAACTCCTGAATCACTATGATAAATGTAATCGTTTTTTTTATTGAGTATATTATACAAAGCTGAGATTTACTTTGAAGTCCAAAGTTTAAGAATACAGATGAAATCAGTCATTGACACGACGTAGTGGCATAGCAGGAGATCAGAATGCCGTGAACCAAGAGGTTGTGTTCAAATCCCATGTGAGGACATGTTGAATAATAGTTACTGTATAAATAAACATAAACAATGTAATCATATATGTCAAAGTGTGTCAAATATGTACGTTGAAAACAGTGTAGCTATTTCGTGACGTTTGCAGGGCATCATGTGAAAATGTTTATTTACATGTGAAAGGATATGTGATCACATGTAAAAATCCACTTGTGAAATATCATCACGTGAAATGTTCCAAAATCACATGGTGATCACATGTGAATTGTGAATTTTCTTGTGAAATATCATCACATGTGAAGTGTTTCACATGATTTCACATAATAAAATACAATTTACATTTGAAAAACGTGACAATTTCACATGAACTCATGTGTTTTTTCAGTAAGGGAAGTCACATACAGAAATTAATACAAAAGCCAGTTACAGTCATTTCACATTTTCTAATTAGTACTGCAAATTCATGATGAGCTGTTTCTGAAACTAAAATACTTTAATATAATAATCCATAGAGTAATTATACAGCCAAAATCAATGTTAGCAAATGTACCTTTACATGCAACCTCATCTGACACAGAATTACAGTAACTCTTTGCTGTAGTTACAGGGGCATGGAAAGCATCTTGTATTGGACACAGATGAGGATGCTGAACCTATGGAAACTGCACAGCAATCCAGTAACCCAACTACAAGTAACCACTGTTCAGAGACATTTAGACAAGTTAGAGGCAGTAATGGGTCTTCAATTATTAAATTATACAGTTACAAAATGTGTAAAATAATATGAGTATATATGGTGTATATATTACAGTCCTAAGTCAGGGTGTGCTCCAGAAAATTGTAACTCCTCCTCCTTCAACCATTTTGTATCATAATGCTCTCTGTCCCCTTGGTAGGAGGTGACCATGTTCAGGAGGCAGTAGGAGAACACAGAGCAGCTCCTCTCTCGTTCCCAACCCCTCCCTCTCTCCTAAACCCCACTCCCAAACACTCTTCTCTTCAGCCCTCCCCTCAACTTCCCTCTACATCTTCTCAATCTATCTGCCCCTTGACAGAAAGGTAAGACATATTAATACATTACATCATATACCATTCCTGTTAACATGATTCTTTCCTGTTATGCTGTGTGACCTCTCTAAGACTCTTTACCAGCACAGCACACATTCATAAGTCTAACAACTCTGGAACACCGTGTAACAAAACTACATTTTCTGTTCGCCTCACAAACACAAAACCCTTTTTTACATGTTTTGTCATTTTTCAGACCGACCCGGTCTCTTGATCTGAGTGAGACAGAGAAGAGAAGAGGTAAAGCTGTGTGTCTAAACTGAGATGATATTCTGGCGATTTTTCTCCTCATACTGTAAAGTAACTGTTTGCCATAACCCATCTCTCTAAACCCTTGACTGAAGTCTTTCTTCCCTTCTACAGAGGAGGACTACGATGTAAAGACAAGGAGCACTCAGAGGAGAGATGAGCATGGCAATGTCAACAGTGAAGCAACATCCTTTGACCAAAGGTAAGACCAAAGGTAACTTTCACATGTGGAAATCTAATATGTATTTTCACATGTGAAAAACTTTAAAATGTTGGCACGTGTAGTTTCATGGTATCACATGTTGAAGTTTATCATCCCAATGTTGTCACAATTATGTTTTCACCTGAGATTCAGTGTAATACTTAATGTCAAAGTTGTCTATGTGTTGTAGTATCAGGTTGAGGACACAGGGAGTGGTGTTACCAGTGTTACCTCCCTCTCTGTCTCTCTCTCTCTCTGTGAACAGACCAGCCTCCAGTCACCAGCCTACCATCACAGCTCAGAATGAAAGCATTGTAAATGCCCCAGTGTTCTACCACTGCAATGCAAGACGCATCACTGTGCAGGTTCTGAACAAAGGTGAATAATTCTTAAAATAGCTGTGATAAGTACAAAAACAAAAAAAAATACTCACTTCAAATGAGGCTTCTGTAGTCTAGGGGCCAGATTTATACCAGGTGAAGAGTTTACAATTGGTTCAAAGTGTGCAGTTTTTTGTTTGTTTTCAGCTTGTTATTATAGAAGAGAATGTTCTCAGTTACTTAAATGGGCAACCTGCGATTGCTACATACATTTTTATAAATTCAAATTAATGATATAAACCCTTTTATTCTTGAAGAATATAACTTATAAATGCCTTGTGAGCTTAGTGTAACTGTCCCTGGCAACCCAAAATATACGCTTGTTTTACTCCATTGTTCGTAAACAAACACTGCCTCAAAGAATTGTTACAATTATAGTTTTGATCTCATGGCTGATCAGTCCTTGCATCCATAGCTCTCCTCTGTCTATGAATTTGAGAGTAGTTACATTTCTCCAGCCCCATCTCTCAGCTGTTTACCAAAAACAGTGGCTGGATGTCCACTTTGTTGATGTTTGAACTGCAAATTGCCCCTTTACCTGAGAGGTATCCTACGTACCTGGTTTGAGGAGTTAGCGGGGTAACTTTGGTCAATTCTGAGTTCTACCAAAAACAGTGGCTGGATGTCCACTTTGTTGATGTTTGAACTACAGATTGCCCCTTTACCTGAGAGGTATCCTACGTACCTGGTTTGAGGAGTTAGCGGGGTAACTTTGGTCAATTCTGAGTTCAACGTAGTATAACCACTCACCTTTTAGCCTGGTACATTTCTATGGCAACGAATCTTTCAGAACTAACCTGCTTCGGGGCTAGGCTAACTCACGGCTAACTACACATACGCTGAATGAAATGACTGAGCCACGAGTTGAGGACCAATTAAATTAGATTCCCTCCCTCTTGTAAAGATTGCATCATCATCCTTTTTATTTGAGGAAGACGACTGATTAAATATTTTATTAATCAAATGTTTTTTGTGTTAAAAAATAGTCAAATTATAATATACCTATCACATTATGTAGTAATGACAGAATGCAGTTGAAACTTCACGCACAGTACAAATGTTGTATGACTTAATACAATTATTTTATTGATAAGCGTGGAGAAAAAGTTCCTTGTGCATTGATAAGCATACCAAAGACGGCATTAACAATAAATAATAAGACAAAGACTGCGTTTCTAAAATAATCTTTCACACCGTAGCCTGCTGAATTTGCAAGATAACTTTTCTTTCATTTTGATTTCGACACAAATGAAAATGTGACACTGACTCACCCATGGATTGATGGTTTCAACATTGTCTCAATGAAGAGTTCGGCTTTCAACCAGACACATGACACATGCACGTGTAGTTACAAGCCTGCTAGAGTTAGCGACAGCCGGATGAGCAGTATCCACCGTCGTAGTACGGATGAAGCTGAGCTGGAATGTGAAGCTAATTGAAGCTGGTTAGCTTTAGAAAAACATGAGTAGATCTAGCTTGCTTCGTATGATACCCGTCTAGTTAAATGTAGGCAAAATTTGTGGAGAACGACTGCCCCTTCTCATTGAAGCCATGAAGTTCAAGTCCGACGCGGTACTGCAGGCATTGTTTGCAGAAAACAGGATCCCCCATTATAGTGAATGGGGAAATGGCAATCTTAGTGTAAGTGAATAAATAAATTGAAGACAATCATGGAACCAACAATCTATTATTTTAAAATCGCAAACAGAATAAGTTATAAGGATAATTTTGTTGCTAATGGCAGCCTGCAGTATGCCGGTTGGCCTTCAAATTGAGATACTCCATGAGAGGGGGCAGCACTGAGCTACGCCTGCAACGTCACTTCCTGGAGTAGCTCAAACTGCGCCAGAGACGGAAGAGGAAGCGAGACAGACCACTCCCTGTTTTTTTGTGGGGGGGGGGGGGGGTTTGGTTCAATGAAACCCAATGAACTAAGTAGACCAGACCCAGCTACTATCTATGTCTATGGGAGACACACCCAGTTAAGTGTAGTTGACCATGTTTTTCAATGGTAGAAGGCCTCAGTGAACTATCTTCATTTATCCAGCATCTTTGACTGCGCATGTTATGTTTCCATGAGACGCCATTTTAACCCGACTTCCTTGGCTTCAAATGCGCCGTTGAGTCTTTACATACAGTACTAGTCAAAACTTTGGACAAACCTACTCATTCAAGGGTTTTTCTTTAATTGTACTATTTTCTACATTGTAGAATAATAGTGAAGACATCAAAACTATGAAATAACACATATGGAATCATGTAGTTACCAAAAAAGTGTTAAACAAATCAAAATATATTTTATATTTGAGATTCTTAAAAATAGCCACCCTTTGCCTTGATGACAGCTTTGCACACTCTTGGCATTCTCTAAAACCAGCTTTACCTGGAATGCTTTTCCAACAGTCTTGAAGGAGTTCCCACATATGCTGAGCACTTGTTGGCTGCTTTTCCTTCACTCTGCGGTCAAACTCATCCAAAACCATCTCAATTGGGTTGAGGTCGGGGGATTGTGGAGACCAGGTCATCTGATGCAGCACTACATCACTCTCCTTCTTGGTCAAATAACCCTTAGCCTGGAGGTGTGTTGGATCATTGTCCTGTTGAAAAACAAATGATAGTCCCACTAAGAGCAAACCAGATGGGATGGCGTATTGCTGCAGAATGGTGTGGTAGCCATGCTGGTTAAGTATGCCTTGAATTCTAAATAAATCACAGACCCTGTCACCAGCAAAGCACCATCACACCTCCTCCTCCATGCTTCACAGTGGGAACCACACATGCGGAGAGCATCCGTTCAGCTACTCTGCGTCTCACAAAGACACAGCGGTTGGAACCAAAAATCTAAAATTTGGACTCATCAGACCAAAGGACAGATTTCCACCGGTCTAATGTCCATTGCTTGTGTTTCTTGGTCCAAGCAAGTCTCTTCTTATTGGTGTCCTTTAGTCGTGGTTTCTTTGCAGCAATTCGACCATGAAGGCCTGATTCACGCAGTCTCCTCTGAACAGTTGATGTTGAGATGTGTCTGTTACTTGAACTCTGTGAAGCATTTAATTTCTGAGGCTGGTAACTCTAATGAACTTATCCTCTGTAGCAGAGGTAACTCTGGGTCTTCCTTTCCTGTGGCGATCCTCATGAGAGCCAGTTTCATCATAGCGCTTGATGGTTTTTGCGACTGCACATGAAGAAACTTTAAAAGTTCTTGAAATTTTCCAGATTGACTGACCTTCATGTCTTAAAGTAATGATGGACTGTCATTTCTCTTAGCTTATTTGAGCTGTTCTTGCCATAATATGGACTTGGTCTTTTACCAAATAGGGCAATCTTCTGTATACCACCCCTACCTTGTTACAACACAACTGATTGGCTCAAACGCATTAAGAAGGAAAGAAATTACACAAATTAACTTTTAACAAGGCACACCTGTTAATTGAAATGCATTCCAGGTGACTACCTCATGAAGCTGGTTGAGAGAATGCCAAGAGTATGCAAAGCTGTCATCAAGGCAAAGGGTGTCTACTTTGAAGAATCTCAAATATAAAATATAATTTGATTTGTTTAACACTTTTGTGTTTACTATGTGATTCCATATGTGTTATTTAATAGTTTTGATGTCTTCACTATTATTCTACAAAGTAGAAAATAGTAAAAATAAAGAAAAACCCTGGAATGAGTAGGTGTGTCCAAACTTTTGAATGGTACTGTAGGAATGAATGGTGTCATGTGATCGATGGCTTTGTCCATTTCTTATATACAGTCATTGAGGTCGGGGGTATGAATAAAAATCAGAATATTTAGCGTTGTAATTTGAAACGATTTTATGTTAAAATGGGCCAATTTATAAGTTGGCCGTAAGTGATATTTTTTTTAAAATCATTAGTACATTAATTTGTTTCATAAGGTTTTACAGAGTTGTTTGTGATCACATGAGCAAAATAAATTCAGTTAGACAGTTTTATTGTTACAATAGCTTCCATGCCACATCCAAGTGATTGGTTAATGATTGGTATACATGTTTGAATCCTAAGCAACATTCTCTTTGTTATTTATGCAGAGTGCCTACCACAGGCCCAACAAACCAGTCTCACACATCAAGGGTAAGAAAACATATATTTTTTACTAGCTATTTATTTACATATCAGAAATGTTAAAAGAGCATATTGGGGGGAAAAACACTGGAGCAAATTTAAATTGAAATGTGTTCAGTATGTACACAGCTTAGTCAAAGTATCTTTCCTTATCAATATTAATCTGTGATAGAAGTAATGATATGCTGGCGGAACAGGAATTTAGGGTTCTGTTTAATAAAGATGGATGAACAGACAGATGCTCACGCCTGATTCTTGTAATGATAGCTAGCCTGATTCTTGTAATGATAGCTAGCTTAACATTGCATCAATGGACAATTGGAATCAATGCGCTGACAAGGATTATTGCATTTACATTTTAGTCATTTAGCAGACGCTCTCATCCAGACAGAGTGAATTACAGTATCTAAGAGTTCAGACAGACCTCGACGACGAACGGTTTAAAGCAGCAGGTAGCCATTCTGTCGCCTCTGACCAGAATATTGTCAGTCATTTTCTATTGATTTCCTGATCATTCTACATGTATCAGCTCAAACAGCCACTGTTCTTCTCCACCCATCAGGTGATCGCTAACACAGTACAGCCACTCACTGCTTTTAGCCGTTCATTGTCGTGTCTAAGTCCCCTTTTATACTTAAGACTTAATAATAAAGCTGTAAGTCCCCTTTTATACCTGAAACCTAATAATAACATAAAATCAGATTACAGTGATCTGGGCATGTTGAATCTGGCCTACACCTGGCATTACAGTATTTTGTTTGTGTCAACACTGCTCGGATTTTGTTGGAATGTTTATTATTAACGTTACTGCCACAAATGTATAGTTACCCCCCCCCCCCCCCCTTTCAAATTCAGTGAGGCAGAATGTTGCTAGGCTTTAGCAAACATCCTAATTGTCCCAAATGTGTTCACACCATATAATGGACAGAAGGCATCCTTTTTTGTGTCCTGGAGGTTGCCATTCAATAGCCTGGATATCAATAAACTGCCAACACACAGGCATGCACACAAACAAACATTGCAGTCCTGCTTAAAGGCACTTTTCAAAAGTCTTTCTACAGCCAAGTCTCTCTACATACCAAGTCTCTCTATATACCAAGTCTCTCTCTACAGTCAGCTCACTGTGTCTGCCAGATCCCTTTCACAGTCTGTCTTAAAGGGATAGTGCGACATTTTGGCTAGCTGTTACTATAGACATCCAGTCATTGTGCTAAAGCTATTAGCAATGGCTCCAGAAACGACCTTCAACTTCCTTCAAACTGCACAGAGACACTAAAATGTTATCTATGAGTTCATCTGACTCTGGGTAAGTAGAAAAAAGGGCTTAGTTGCCAAAATGTCGCACTATCCCTTTAAGCCTTCCGTCCTCCACAACTGTCAACTCAGGGTTTTGCGTCCTCATATGTGCACTTACCTTGAAAAGTACAAAGGACACATGTTAATACCAGATATAAACAGGGCCAGTCACTGATGTTGTATTTCTATAATTGTAGGCATGCAGCAGATAATGTCTCAACAGTCATAAAGAAACACAAAGCAGAACTGCTGGAGAAATATAAACATGTTTCTGAGGGTATTGGAAAAGAAAGGGACCCAGAACTATTCAACAAGATCTACACAGAGCTCTACATCACAACTGGAGAGAGTGAAAGAGTCAATAGTGAACATGAAGTGTCGCAGCTTGAGGATACATCCCAGCTAAAAGCAGACACAATCAACTGCAATGACATCTTCAAACCCTTACTTGGAAAAGAGAAAGGAGAAGAGAGACCCATCAAAACTGTGCTGACGAAGGGCATCGCTGGCATCGGAAAAACATTCTCTGTGCAGAAGTTCATCCTCGACTGGGCAGAAGGAAAAGCCAATAAGGATATAGATTTTATCTATGTCCTTCCTTTCAGGGAGCTGAATTTGATCCAAAGATCTGACAGTGTTCATAGTCTTCTGAGAAGCTTCCATCCTGTTCTCAAAGAACTTGATGGTCTGCTATATGATACCTATAAAGTAATGATCATCTTTGATGGTCTTGATGAATGCAGATTTCAATTGGATTTCAAGAATAACGAGACTTTGTTTAAAATAACAGATGAACAATCAGTGGATGTGTTGTTAACCAACATCATCAAGAGAAATCTGCTTCCTAAAGCTCTCCTCTGGATAACCTCCAGACCAGCAGCAGCCAATCAGATCCCCTGTAAGCACATCGACCAGGTGACAGTAGTACGAGGGTTCAATGATGAACAGAAAGAAGAGTACTTCAGGAAGAAAGTCAAGGATGAGAAGCTGGCCAGAAGTATAATCTCACATGTGACCATGTCAAGGAGTCTTCACATCATGTGCCAAATACCCATCTTCTGTTGGATTGCTGCCATGATTCTTGGAGAAATGCTCAGCAAAAAAGTCAGTGGAGTCCCTAAAACTCTGACTGCCATGTACACACACTTGTTAGTCACCTTGACTGACTTGAAGGGCCAGACGAATCACACAAATCCACAGAATGTCTTGAAACAAAACAGATTGTTAATTTTAAAACTTGGGCGCCTGGCCTTTAATCATCTGGGGGAGGTTCAAATGTTTTATGAAAAAGACCTGGTAGAATGTGGCATCACTGATGAGGAACGGAAAGGATCTCTATACTCTGCAATGTTCACAAAAATCTTAAAAAGAGAGAATGTGATTTATAGTAACACTGTGTACTATTTTGTCCACCTAACCATCCAGGAGTTTTTTGCATCTCTTTTTGTGTTTCATTGTTTCATAAGCAATGAAATGAATGATCTGAAGTCTTTCATCAATGTCAAGTTCAGAGGTCGGCCTAAAGTGCATACTTTCCTAGAAAGAGTGGTGAATAAAGCTTCACAAAGTGAGAATGGACATCTGGACCTCTTAGTCCGCTTCCTTCATGGCTTCTTATTGGAGTCCAATCAACGGCTTCTGGAAGGCCTACTGACAAGGTCGAAGAATGCTGAAGCAATGTCCGAAAGTGTTGAGGAAATTAGGAAATACCTCAAGTACATGCCAACACAGGACATCTCTCCTGAAAGATGCATTAACCTGTTTCACTGTTTGATTGAAATGGGAGACAAGTCATTGAATAAAGACATTCAAGCATACCTCTCACATAAGGATAAAAAGAAAAGTTCAGTTAAACTCACAGCAGATCACTGCTCAGCGTTGGCCTCTGTGCTTCTAAAGTCAGGGGAGGAACTAGATGAGTTTGACCTGAGGAAATACAAAGCATCATGGGAGAAGCGTAATAGACTGGTCCCAGCTGTGAGATGCTGCAGAAAGGCTTTGTGAGTATTTTAGTGAAATACATATCAATAGAATAAATTATACTTCCACAATCAAATGTGACATTTGATTTTAGTCTTGGGATTCAAATGGATATGTAAATATTTTTTGTTCAATTAATTATATTGTTGGGGTTATTTTGTTATGTTTTGGGGATATTATGTTATGTTATTTCATGGTGGTTAGTTTATTTTGAATGGCATGACTGTGAAATAGAATGTTTTGAACTGTTATTGTACAGTTATTCTATTCAGGATTAAATATTTATTTTGTTGTTTCATTATTTTTCAGACTTGCTGGCTGTAGACTCTCGAATGAGAGTTGTGAAACAGTGACCGATGCACTAAGATCCGCAAATTCACCCTTGAGAGAACTGGACTTGAGTCAAAATGACCTGCAGGATTCAGGAGTGAAGCTGCTCTCTGCTGGACTGGGGGATCCACACTGCAAACTAGAGATACTGAGGTGTGACAAATTGTTTGTTTGTTCTCACATTTTGAGGCCTACTTTGTTTACTGTCATACAACATGTTTGTGATTACGTGACTTATTTAGGCTAAATCAATATATTACAAGGTTTAGATAGCTGGACAGACTAACTTACCTAGCAGTCTAAAAAAATGTTAGCTGACATGGGCTAATTCAGTGATTGACATTGACTGACATAACAAGAGTAAAACTGCTGATGCACAACCACATTTAGAAATTCCATCTTGTGTATTTTACTATTCATACTCTCAAGTTGACACCCCGACTGAGTTCCGTCCACGGTGCCCAAAGTGACCACTTACTGTATGTCGCTTATTGGTAGGGCCGGCCCTGGTAAACACATGTTATTGGTAGGGCCGGCCCTGGTAAACACATGTTATTGGTAGGGCCGGCCCTGGTAAACACATGTTATTGGTAGGGCCGGCCCTGGTAAACACATCTTATTGGTAGGGCCGGCCCTGGTAAACACATGTTATTGGTAGGGCCGGCCCTGGTAAACACATCTTATTGGTAGGGCCGGCCCTGGTAAACACATGTTATTAGTAGGGCCGGCCCTGGTAAACACATCTTATTGGTAGGGCCGGCCCTGGTAAACACATCTTATTGGTAGGGCCGGCCCTGGTAAACACATGTTATTGGTAGGGCCGGCCCTGGTAAACACATGTTATTAGTAGGGCCGGCCTTGGTAAACACATGTTATTAGTAGGGCCGGCCCTGGTAAACACATCTTATTGGTAGCGCCGGCCCTGGTAAACACATCTTCGTAAAGGAAAGCACACAACATCAAGTTTCGAGTTTTAATTTCACGTGCACAAGTACAGTGAAATGCCTTTCTTGCTAACTCAAAACCCAAAAATGCAATAATTAATAACAATGTAATACTAGAAATAACAAGGTAGAAGAAAATCACACGAGAAATAAGAAGAACACAGTAAAGTTAGTAAGCATACTATATACAGTTGAAGTCGGAGGTTTACATACACTTAGGTTGGAGTCATTAAAACTCGTTTTTTCAACCACTCCACAAATGTCTTGTTAACAAACTATAGTTTTGGCAAGTCGGTTAGGACATCTACTTTGTGCATGACACAAGTAATTTTTCCAACAATTGTTTACAGACATATTATTTCACTTATAATTCACTGTATCACAATTCCAGAGGCTCAGAAGTTTACATACACTAAATTGACTGTGCCTTTAAACAGCTTGGAAAATTCCAGAAAATAATGTCATGGCTTTAGAAGCTTCTGATAGGCTAATTGTCATCATTTGAGTCAATTGGAGGTGTACCTGTGGATCTATTTCAAGGCCTACCTTCAAACTCAGGCTCTTTGCTTGACGTCATGGGAAAATGAAAAGAAATCAGCCAAGACCTCAGAAAAAAAAATGGTAGACCTCCACAAGTCTGGTTCATCCTTGGGAGCAATTTCCAAATGGCTGAAGGTACTACGTTCATCTGTACAAACAATAGTATGCAAGTATAAACACCATGGGACCACGCAGCTGTCATACCGCTCAGGAAGGAGACGCATTCTGTCTCCTAGAGATGAACGTACTTTGGTGCGAAAAGTGCAAATCAATCCCAGAACAACAGCAAAGGACCTTGTGAAGATGCTGGAGGAAACAGGTACAAAAGTATGTATATCCACAGTAAAACGAGTCCTATATCGACATAACCTGAAAGGCCGCTCAGCAAGGAAGAAGCCACTGCTCCAAAACCGGCATAAAAAAAGACAGACTATGGTTTGCAACTGCACATGGGGACAAAGATCGTACTTTTTGGATAAATGTCCTCTGGTCTGATGAAACAAAAATAGAACTGTTTGGCCATAATGACCATCGTTATGTTTGGAGGAAAAAGGGGGATGCTTGCAAGCCGAAGAACACCATCCCAACCGTGAAGCACGGGGGTGGCAGCATCATGCTGTGGGGGTGCTTTGCTGCAGGAGGGTCTGGTGCACTTCACAAAATAGATGGAATCATGAGGAAGGAAAATTATGTGGATATATTGAAGCAACATCTCAAGACATCAGTCTTGAAGTTAAAGCTTGGTCGCAAATGGGTCTTCCAAATGGACAATGACCCCAAGCATACTTCCAAAGCTGTGGCAAAATGGCTTAAGGACAACAAAGTCAAGGTATTGGAGTGGCCATCACAAAGCCCTGACCTCAATCCTATAGAAAATGTGTGGGCAGAACTAAAAAAGCATGTGCGAGCAAGGAGGTCTACAAACCTGACTCAGTTACACCAGCTCTGTCAGGAGGAATGGGCCAAAATTCACCCAACTTATTGTGAGAAGCTTGTGGAAGGCTACCCGAAACGTTTGACCCAAGTTAAACAATTTAAAGGCAATGCTACCAAATACTAATTGAGTGTATGTAAACTTCTGACCCACTGGGAATGTGATGAAATAAATAAAAGCTGAAATAAATCATTCTCTCTACTATCATTCTGACATTTCACATTCTTAAAATAAAGTGGTGATCCTAACTGACCTAAGACAGGGAATTTTTACTAGGATTAAATGTCAGGAATGGTGAAAAACTGAGTTTAAATGTATTTGGCTAAGGTGTATGTAAACTTCCGACTTCAACTGTACATGGTCAGTTCCAGTACCATATTTACAATGTGCAGGCAACAGTTCTATGGTCTTACCACTTGAGGGCAGCAGTCCATGTAAAAACATTGTGGCTTCTCTCTGCAGGCTGTCTGACTGTCGTGTCACAGAGGAAGGCTGTGCTTTTCTGGCTTCAGCTCTGAGGTTAAACCCCTCCCACCTGAGAGAACTGGACCTGAGCTTCAATCACCCAGGAGACTCCGGAGTGAAGCTGCTCTCTGCTAGACTGGAGGATCCACACTGTAGACTGGAGAAACTCAAGTTAGTACAGTTACTGTGCAAATCTAGTTTTTTTTTTGTACTCTATCCTATTTGAACCACAAACTGTTTGTTTGTTCTGACATTTTGCGGCCTAATTTGTTTCCTGTCATGCAACATGTTATTTGTAATGTCAGGACTTCTTTAGGCTAAATCAATGTTATTTCACTGAGAATTGATGTGAAGCGTTGGCCTCAGCATTCAGCTCAAACTCCTCTCCCCTGAGAGAGCTGGACTTGAGTCACAATGACCTGCAGGATTCAGGAATGAAACTGCTCTCTGCTGGACTGGGGGATCCAAACTGCACATTTGAGACTCTAAGTTCATTATTCCAGTATTCTTCAGGAATGCCAGAGTTGTCTGCACACTGGTATTTTTGCACTTGTGAAATGATTGATCACTGTGAAGTAGAACTTCCATAATAAGCTGGCCTGCGGCTCTACTGACACCTACAGTGCATTCGGAAAGTATTTCAGACCCCTTCACTTTTCCACATTTTGTTACGTTACAGCCTTATTCTAAAATTTATTAAATTGTTTTTTCCCCTCATCAATCTCCACACAATACCCCATAATGACAAAAACAGTTTTTTTAGAAATACTGAAATATCACATTTCCATAAGTATTTAGACCCTTTACTCAGTACTTTGTTGAAGCACCTTTGGCAGCGATTACAGCCTCAAGTTTTCTTGGGTATGACGGTACAAGCTTGGCACACCTGTATTTGGGGAGTTTCTCCCATTCTTCTCTGCAGATCCTCTCCAGCTCTGTCAGGCTGGATGGGGACCATCGCTGCACAGCTATATTCAGGTCTCTCCAGAGATGTTAGAACGGGATCAAGTCCGGGCTCTGGCTGGGCCACTCAAGGACATTCAGAGACTTGTCCCAAAGCTACTCCTGCGTTGTCTTGGCTGTGTACTTAGGGTCATTGTCCTGTTGGAAGGTGAACCTTCGCCCCAGTGTGAGGTCCTGAGCGCTCTGGAGCAGGTTTTCATCAAGGATCTCTCTGTACTTTGCTCCGTTCATCTTTCTCTCGTTCCTGACTAGTCTCCCAGTCCCTGCCGCTGAAAAACATCCCCACAGCATGATGCTGCCACCACCATGCTTCACCGTAGGGATGGTGCCAGGTTTCCTCCAGACGTGACGCTTGGCATTCAGGCCAAAGAGTTCAATCTTGGTTTCATCAGACCAGAGAATCTTGTTTCTCATGGTCTGAGAGTCCTTTAGGTGCCTTTTGGCAAAGTCCAAGCGGGCTGTCATGTGCCTTTTACTGATTAGTGGCTTCCGTCTGGCCACTCTACCATAAAGGCCTGATTGGTGGAGTGCTGCAGAGATGGTTGTCCTTCTGGAAGGTTCTCTTGTCTCCACAGAGGAACTCTGGAGCTCTGTCAGAGTGACCATCGGGTTCTTGGTCACCTCCCTGACCAAGGCCCTTCTCCCCCGATTGCTCAGTTTTGCCGAGCGGCCAGCTCTAGGAAGAGTCTTGGTGGTTCCCTGTGTTCTTGGGGACCTTCAATGCTGCAGAAATGTTTTGGTACCTTTCCCCAGATCTGTGCCTCAACACAATCCTGTCTCAGAGCTCTACAGACAATTCCTTCGACCTCATGGCTTGGTTTTTGCTCTGACATGTACTGTCAAGAGTGGGACCTTATATAGGCCGGTGTGTGCCTTTCCAAATCATGTCCAATCAATTGAATTTACCACAGGTGGACTCCAATCAAGTTTTAGAAATATCTCAAGGATGATCAATGGAAACAGGATGCACCTGAGCTCAATTTCGAGTCTCATAGTAAAGGATCTGAATACTTATGTAAATAAGGTATTTCCGTTTTTAATTTTTAATACATTTGCAAAAATGTCTAAACCTGTTTTCGCTTTGTCATTATGGGGTATTGTGTGTAGATTGATGAGGGGGGGAAATTATTCAATCCATTTTAGAGTAAGACTGTAAAATAACAAAATGTGGAAAAAGTGAAGGGGTCTGAATACTTTCTGAATGCACTATATCTCCTATTAGAGAGACAAGGCAAACTCCAGAGTATTCCAAACAGAGGACTTTATTGACATTATGGGACTCTACTGACACAAGTCTTATTAGAGAGACGAGGAAAGGAATGGTCTAAAACAGAATAGAACCATGGTTAAATACAATAAACATGAATGTAATGGATATAATAATAGAAGAAGAGTGTCACTGAATAGAACACTGTGAATGGATGATAATGAATAGAACACTGTGAATGGATGATAATGAATAGAACACTATGAATGGATGATAATGAATACAACACTATGAATGGATGATAATGAATAGAACACTGTGAATGGATGATAATGAATAGAACACTGTGAATGGATGATAATGAATAGAACACTGTGAATGGATGATAATGAATAGAACACTATGAATGGATGATAATGAATAGAACACTGTGAATGGATGATAATGAATAGAACACTGTGAATGGATGATAATGAATAGAACACTGAATGGATGATAATGAATAGAACACTGTGAATGGATGATAATGAATAGAACACTATGAATGGATGATAATGAATAGAACACTATGAATGGATGATAATGAATAGAAAACTATGAATGGATGATAATGAATAGAACACTGTGAATGGATGATAATGAATAGAACACTGTGAATGGATGATAATGAATAGAACACTGTGAATGGATGATAATGAATAGAACACTGTGAATGGATGATAATGAATAGAACACTGTGAATGGATGATAATGAATAGAACAGTGTGAATGGATGATAATGAATAGAACACTGTGAATGGATGATAATGAATAGAACACTGTGAATGGATGATAATGAATAGAACACTGTGAATGGATGATAATGAATAGAACACTGTGAATGGATGATAATGAATAGAACACTATCAATAGGCAGTTCCAATAACAGGGAGTAGAGGGGGACTGTATAAATACACTGCCACAGTGAATAGCAGATTATTACAGAGTGACGGGCAATAACAAGGACTGGATTCATGTAGTGAATGGGGAATGGTATCACACAGTAATACAGCAAGAACAAAGGAAAACAAACAGATAATAGGAAATACTGACTAATTGTTGCAGACAATAGTGAATAATAACACAACAGTAGTAAGATGGAGAAACTAAGCAACACCAGCTATACTGCAACAATAACAGCAATAAGAACAAATAACAAGCTTACATTCTTTCACACACCCCTAAGACATAAATCCAACCATCTGTCGATGTGCCCTTGAGCAAGGCACTTAACCCTAATTGCTCATGTAAGTCGCTCTGGATAAGAGCGTCTGCTAAATGACTAAAATGTAAATGTAAAAGCACATATTCGAAAAGGAATGCAGGCTAAATCAGTTCTAGGGTCTCACCACCAGAGGACAGCAGTCTGCATGTAAAAATATGATTGTTTTTCTCTGCAGGCTGTCATTCTGTACAGTCACAGAGGAAGGCTGTGCTTTTCTGGCTTCAGCTCTGAGGTTAAACCCCTCCCACCTGAGAGAACTGGACCTGAGCTTCAATCACCCAGGAGACTCCGGAGTGAAGCTGCTCTCTGCTAGACTGGAGGATCCACACTGTAGACTGGAGAAACTCAAGTTAGTACAGTTACTGTGCAAATCTAGTTGTTTTTGTTTGTACTCTATCCTATTTGAACCACAAACTTTTTGTTTGTTCTGACATTTTGCAGCCTAATTTGTTTCCTGTCATGCAACATGTTCTTTGTAATGTCAGGACTTCTTTAGGCTAAATCAATGTTATTTCACTGAGAATTGATGTGAAGCGTTGGCCTCAGCCTTCAGCTCAAACTCCTCTCCCCTGAGAGAGCTGGAATTGAGTCACAATGACCTGCAGGATTCAGGAGTGAAGCTGCTCTCTGCTGGATTGGGGGATCCAAACTGCACATTTGAGACTTTAAGTTCAGTATTCCAGTATTCTTCAGGAATGCCAGAGATGCCTGCACACTGGTATTTTTGCACTTGTGAAATGATTGATCACTGTGAAGTAGAACTTCCAGAATAAGCTGGCCTGCGGCTCTACTGACACCTATGTCTTATTAGAGAGACGAGGAAAGGAATGGTCTAAAACAGAATAGAAACATGGATAAATACAATAAACATGAATGAAATGGATATAATGAAAAATAATAATAATGTATGCACTCACTAACTGTAAGTCGCTCTGGATAAGAGCGTCTGCTAAATGAGTAAAATGTAAAAATATAATAATAGAAGAAGAGTGTCACTGAATAGAACACTGTGAATGGATGATAATGAATAGAACACTGTGAATGGATGATAATGAATAGAACACTGTGAATGGATGATAATGAATAGAACACTATGAATGGATGATAATGAATAGAACACTGTGAATGGATGATAATGAATAGAACACTGTGAATGGATGATAATGAATAGAACACTATGAATGGATGATAATGAATAGAACACTGTGAATGGATGATAATGAATAGAACACTGTAAATGGATGATACTGAATAGAACAGTGTGAATGGATGATAATGAATAGAACACTGTGAATGGATGATAATGAATAGAACAGTGTGAATGGATGATAATGAATAGAACACTGTGAATGGATGATAATGAATAGAACACTGTGAATGGATGATAATGAATAGAACACTGTGAATGGATGATAATGAATAGAACACTATGAATGGATGATAATGAATAGAACACTGTGAATGGATGATAATGAATAGAACACTGTGAATGGATGATAATGAATAGAACACTGTGAATGGATGATAATGAATAGAACACTGTGAATGGATGATAATGAATAGAACACTGTGAATGGATGATAATGAATAGAACACTGTGAATGGATGATAATGAATAGAACACTGTGGATGGATGATAATGAATACAACACTATGAATGGATGATAATGAATACAACAATATCAATAGGCAGTTCCAATAACAGGGAGTAGAGGGGGACTGTATAAATACACTGCCACAGTGAATAGCAGATTATTACAGAGTGACGGGCAATAACAAGGACTGGATTCATGTAGTGAATGGGGAATGGTATCACACAGTAATACAGCAAGAACAAAGGAAAACAAACAGATAATAGGAAATACTGACTAATTGTTGCAGACAATAGTGAATAATAACACAACAGTAGTAAGATGGAGAAACTAAGCAACACCAGCTATACTGCAACAATAACAGCAATAAGAACAAATAACAAGCTTACATTCTTTCACACACCCCTAAGACATAAATCCAACCATCTGTCGATGTGCCCTTGAGCAAGGCACTTAACCCTAATTGCTCATGTAAGTCGCTCTGGATAAGAGCGTCTGCTAAATGACTAAAATGTAAATGTAAAAGCACATATTCGAAAAGGAATGCAGGCTAAATCAGTTCTAGGGTCTCACCACCAGAGGACAGCAGTCTGCATGTAAAAATATGATTGTTTTTCTCTGCAGGCTGTCATTCTGTACAGTCACAGAGGAAGGCTGTGCTTTTCTGGCTTCAGCTCTGAGGTTAAACCCCTCCCACCTGAGAGAACTGGACCTGAGCTTCAATCACCCAGGAGACTCCGGAGTGAAGCTGCTCTCTGCTAGACTGGAGGATCCACACTGTAGACTGGAGAAACTCAAGTTAGTACAGTTACTGTGCAAATCTAGTTGTTTTTGTTTGTACTCTATCCTATTTGAACCACAAACTTTTTGTTTGTTCTGACATTTTGCAGCCTAATTTGTTTCCTGTCATGCAACATGTTCTTTGTAATGTCAGGACTTCTTTAGGCTAAATCAATGTTATTTCACTGAGAATTGATGTGAAGCGTTGGCCTCAGCCTTCAGCTCAAACTCCTCTCCCCTGAGAGAGCTGGAATTGAGTCACAATGACCTGCAGGATTCAGGAGTGAAGCTGCTCTCTGCTGGATTGGGGGATCCAAACTGCACATTTGAGACTTTAAGTTCAGTATTCCAGTATTCTTCAGGAATGCCAGAGATGCCTGCACACTGGTATTTTTGCACTTGTGAAATGATTGATCACTGTGAAGTAGAACTTCCAGAATAAGCTGGCCTGCGGCTCTACTGACACCTATGTCTTATTAGAGAGACGAGGAAAGGAATGGTCTAAAACAGAATAGAAACATGGATAAATACAATAAACATGAATGAAATGGATATAATGAAAAATAATAATAATGTATGCACTCACTAACTGTAAGTCGCTCTGGATAAGAGCGTCTGCTAAATGAGTAAAATGTAAAAATATAATAATAGAAGAAGAGTGTCACTGAATAGAACACTGTGAATGGATGATAATGAATAGAACACTGTGAATGGATGATAATGAATAGAACACTGTGAATGGATGATAATGAATAGAACACTATGAATGGATGATAATGAATAGAACACTGTGAATGGATGATAATGAATAGAACACTGTGAATGGATGATAATGAATAGAACACTATGAATGGATGATAATGAATAGAACACTGTGAATGGATGATAATGAATAGAACACTGTAAATGGATGATAATGAATAGAACAGTGTGAATGGATGATAATGAATAGAACACTGTGAATGGATGATAATGAATAGAACAGTGTGAATGGATGATAATGAATAGAACACTGTGAATGGATGATAATGAATAGAACACTGTGAATGGATGATAATGAATAGAACACTGTGAATGGATGATAATGAATAGAACACTATGAATGGATGATAATGAATAGAACACTGTGAATGGATGATAATGAATAGAACACTGTGAATGGATGATAATGAATAGAACACTGTGAATGGATGATAATGAATAGAACACTGTGAATGGATGATAATGAATAGAACACTGTGAATGGATGATAATGAATAGAACACTGTGAATGGATGATAATGAATAGAACACTGTGGATGGATGATAATGAATACAACACTATGAATGGATGATAATGAATACAACAATATCAATAGGCAGTTCCAATAACAGGGAGTAGAGGGGGACTGTATAAATACACTGCCACAGTGAATAGCAGATTATTACAGAGTGACGGGCAATAACAAGGACTGGATTCATGTAGTGAATGGGGAATGGTATCACACAGTAATACAGCAAGAACAAAGGAAAACAAACAGATAATAGGAAATACTGACTAATTGTTGCAGACAATAGTGAATAATAACACAACAGTAGTAAGATGGAGAAACTAAGCAACACCAGCTATACTGCAACAATAACAGCAATAAGAACAAATAACAAGCTTACATTCTTTCACACACCCCTAAGACATAAATCCAACCATCTGTCGATGTGCCCTTGAGCAAGGCACTTAACCCTAATTGCTCATGTAAGTCGCTCTGGATAAGAGCGTCTGCTAAATGACTAAAATGTAAATGTAAAAGCACATATTCGAAAAGGAATGCAGGCTAAATCAGTTCTAGGGTCTCACCACCAGAGGACAGCAGTCTGCATGTAAAAATATGATTGTTTTTCTCTGCAGGCTGTCATTCTGTACAGTCACAGAGAAAGGCTGTGCTTTTCTGGCTTCAGCTCTGATGTCAAACCCCTCCCACCTGAGAGAACTGGACCTGAGCTTCAATCACCCAGGAGACTCCGGAGTGAAGCTGCTCTCTGCTAGACTGGAGGATCCACACTGTAGACTGGAGAAACTCAAGTTAGTACAGTTACTGTGCAAATCTAGTTGTTTTTGTTTGAACTCTATCCTATTTGAACCACAAACTTTTTGTTTGTTCTGACATTTTGCAGCCTAATTTGTTTCCTGTCATGCAACATGTTATTTGTAATGTCAGGACTTCTTTAGGCTAAATCAATGTTATTTCACTGAGAATTGATGTGAAGCGTTGGCCTCAGCCTTCAGCTCAAACTCCTCTCCCCTGAGAGAGCTGGAATTGAGTCACAATGACCTGCAGGATTCAGGAGTGAAGCTGCTCTCTGCTGGATTGGGGGATCCAAACTGCACATTTGAGACTTTAAGTTCAGTATTCCAGTATTCTTCAGGAATGCCAGAGATGCCTGCACACTGGTATTTTTGCACTTGTGAAATGATTGATCACTGTGAAGTAGAACTTCCAGAATAAGCTGGCCTGCGGCTCTACTGACACCTATGTCTTATTAGAGAGACGAGGAAAGGAATGGTCTAAAACAGAATAGAAACATGGATAAATACAATAAACATGAATGTAATGGATATAATGAAAAATAATAATAATGTATGCACTCACTAACTGTAAGTCGCTCTGGATAAGAGCGTCTGCTAAATGACTAAAATGTAAATGTAAATGATAATGAATAGAACACTATGAATGGATGATAATGAATAGAACACTGTGAATAGATGATAATGAATAGAACACTGTGAATGGATGATAATGAATAGAACACTGTGAATAGATGATAATGAATAGAACACTGTGAATAGATGATAATGAATAGAACACTGTGAATGGATGATAATGAATAGAACACTGTGAATGGATGATAATGAATAGAACACTGTGAATGGATGATAATGAATAGAACACTGTGAATGGATGATAATGAATAGAACACTGTGGATGGATGATAATGAATAGAACACTATCAATAGGCAGTTCCAATAACAGGGAGTAGAGGGGGACTGTATAAATACACTGCCACAGTGAATAGCAGATTATTACAGAGTGACGGGCAATAACAAGGACTGGATTCATGTAGTGAATGGGGAATGGTATCACACAGTAATCACCCAGGAGACTCCAGAATGAAGTTTCTCTCTGCTAGACTGAAAGATCCACACTGTAGACTGGAGAAACAAGTTAGTACAGTTACTGTGGAAATCTAGTTGTTTTTTTCTACTCGATCCTATCTGTACTAGAGTTCTGACCAGAAAACAGAATGCCAAACAGTCCTTTAACTGATGCTGTAATTTATTGTCTTGTTGGTCTGAGAACAGTCAGGTCCTGATAAGCTCTTTCTTTATCACCCGTTAGGACTAGACTACACTTCATATAGGCTGAACTAGGCTACACTTCATACAGGCTACACTAGACTACACTTCATACAGGCTGGACTAGACTACACTTCACACAGGCTGGTCTAGACTACACTTCATACAGGCTGGACTAGATTACACTTCATGCAGGCTGCACTAGACTACACTTCATATAGGCTGGACTACACTACTCTTCATACAGGCTGGACTAGACTACATTTCACACAGGCTGGACTAGACTACACTTCACACAGGCCAGACTAGACTACACTTCATACAGGCTGGACTAGACTACACTTCACACAGGCCAGACTAGACTACACTTCATACAGGCCAGACTAGACTACACTTCATACAGGCTGGACTAGACTACACTTCACACAGGCTTGACTAGACCACACTTCATACAGGCTGGACTAGACTATACGTCATACAGGCTGGACTAGACTACACTTCATACAGGCTGGACTACACTACTCTTCATACAGGCTGGACTAGACTACATTTCACACAGGCTGGACTAGACTACACTTCACACAGGCTGGACTAGACTACACTTCACACAGGCTGGACTAGACTACACTTCCTAAAGGCTGGACTAGATTAAACTTCATACAGGCTGGACTAGACTACACTTCATACAGGCTGGACTACACTACTCTTCATACAGGCTGGACTAGACTACATTTCACACAGGCTGGACTAGACTACACTTCACACAGGCTGGACTAGACTACACTTCACACAGGCTGGACTAGACTACACTTCACACAGGCTGGACTAGACTACACTTCACACAGGCTGGACTAGACTACACTTCATACAGGCTGGACTAGATTACACTTCATACAGGCTGGACTAGACTACACTTCATACAGGCTGGACTAGACTACTCTTCATACAGGCTGGACTAGACTACTCTTCACACAGGCTGGACTAGACTAAATTCACACAGGCTGGACTAGACTACACTTCACACAGGCTGGACTAGACTACATTTCACACAGGCTGGACTAGACTACACGTCATACAGGCTGGACTACACTACTCTTCATACAGGCTGGACTAGACTACACGTCATGCAAGCTGGACTAGATTACACTTCATACAGGCTGGACTAGATTACACTTCACACAGGCTGGACTAGACTACACTTCACACAGATGGGACTAGACTACACATCCTACAGGCTGGACTAAACTACACGTCCTACAGGCTGGACTAGATTACACTTCATACAGGCTGGACTAGACTACACTTCATACAGTCTGGACTAGACTACTCCTCATACAGGCTGGACTAGACTACACTTCACACAGGCTGGACTAGAATACACTTCACACAGGCTGGACTAGACTACACTTCACACAGGCTGGACTAGACTACACTTCATACAGGCTGGACTAGACTACACGTCACACAGGCTGGACTAGATTACACGTCACACAGGCTGGACTAGATTACACGTCACACAGGCTGGACTAGATTACACTTCACACAGGCTGGACTAGATTACACTTCATGCAGGCTGGACTAGACTACACTTCACACAGGCTTGACTAGACTACACTTCACAAAGTCTGAACTAGTTTACACTTCACACAGGCTGCACTAGACTACACTTCACACAGGCTGGACTAGAATTCATACAGGCTGGACTAGACTACACGTCCTACAGGCTGGACTAGATTACACTTCATACAGGCTGGACTAGATTACACTTCATACAGGCTGGACTAGACTACACATCATACAGGCTGGACTAGACTACACATCATAGAGGCTGGACTAGACTACACTTCACACAGGCTGGACTAGACTACACTTCACACAGGCTGGACTAGATTACACTTCACACAGGCTGGACTAGATTACACTTCATACAGGCTGGACTAGACTACACTTCATACAGGCTGGACTAGATTACACGTCACACAGGCTGGACTAGATTATACTTCACACAGGCTGGACTAGACTACACGTCATACAGGCTGGGCTAGATTACACTTCATACAGGCGGGACTAGACTACATTTCATACAGGCTGGACTACACTACTCTTCATACAGGCTGGACTAGACTACATTTCACACAGGCTGGACTAGACTACACTTCACACAGGCTGGACTAGACTACACTTCACACAGGCTGGACTAGACTACACTTCACACAGGCTGGACTAGACTACACGTCCTACAGGCTGGACTAGATTACACGTCATACAGGCTGGACTAGACTACACTTCATACAGGCTGGACTAGACTACTCCTCATACAGGCTGGACTAGACTACTCTTCACACAGGCTGGACTAGACTACACTTCACAAAGTCTGAACTAGTTTACACTTCACACAGGCTGCACTAGACTACACTTCACACAGGCTGGACTAGAATTCATACAGGCTGGACTAGACTACACGTCCTACAGGCTGGACTAGATTACACTTCATACAGGCTGGACTAGATTACACTTCATACAGGCTGGACTAGACTACACATCATACAGGCTGGACTAGACTACACATCATACAGGCTGGACTAGACTACTCTTCACACAGGCTGGACTAGACTACACTTCACAGAGGCTGGACAACACTACTCTTCATACAGGCTGCACTAGATTACACTTCACACAGGCTGGACTACACTACCCTTCATACAGGCTGCACTAGACTAGACTTCACACAGGCTTGACTAGACTACACTTCATACAGGCTGGACTTGACTACTCTTCGCACAGGCTGGACTATACTACACTTCGCACAGGCTGGACTAGACTACACTTCGCACAGGCTGGACTATACTACACTTCACACAGGCTGGACTAGTCTACACTTCACACAGGCTGGACTAAACTACACTTCACACAGTGTGGACTAGACTACACTTCATACAGGCTGGACTAGGCTACACTTCATACAGGCTGTGTTTCAGTCACTCTGATCCTCTCTCCCACAGTGTGGACCATAATGAAGAGTTCTGGGTAAAACCACAGGTGATGAAAAAATGTAGGTTTGCTTGATTTGAGGAATCCCCCCCCCCCCCCCCCCAGACTACACTTCATACAGGCTGGACTAGACTACACTTCACACAGGCTGGAGTAGACTACACTTCACACAGGCTGGAGTAGACTACATTTCATACAGGCTGGACTAGACTACTCTTTATACAGGCTGGACTAGACTACACTTCACACAGGCTGGACTAGACTACAATTCATACAGGCTGGACTAGACTACACTTCATACAGGCTGGACTAGACTACACGTCCCCCCCCCCCACACACACACACACACACACACATATATATATACACACAAAGTTCTGATCCAGCCCATTATCTCTCCTCTAACCTGCCTTCTTGTCTGCAGATGCCTGTGATCTCACACTGGACCCAAACACACCACACAAGAACCTCTCTCTGTCTGAGGGGAACAAAAGGGTGAAGAAAGTTAAAAAGAAGCAGCCGTATCCTGATCACCCAGAGAGATTTAAGTTGTATCCCCAGGTGCTGTGTAGAGAGGGTCTGACTCAACGCTGTTACTGGGAGGTAGAGAATGCGATGGCTAGAATAGCAGTGACATATAAAGGCATCATCAGAAAAGGTATTGGCTCTCAGCTTGGATACAATGACAAGTCCTGGAGTCTGATCTGCTGTGGGGACAATTACTCTGCCCTCCACAATAATGAAAAGACTGTTATACCTACTCAGCCCCTCATCAACCCTCCTCAACCCCAGAGAGACCAGTCCTCCTCCCCCCCACCCCCCAGAGTAGGAGTGTTTCTGGACTGGCCGGCCGGCACTCTGTCCTTCTACAGGGTCTACTCTGACACAATGACCCACCTGCACACATTCCAAACCACATTCACTGAGCCCCTCTACCCAGGGTTTGGGGTTTGGAATGAGGGCTCCTCAGTGTCCCTGTGCCAGGTAGAGTAGCTTCCTGTGTCCTGGAGGAACACCTGGGTCTCCATGGAAACAGTCACACTCCTGTTCTAACCCAACCATGTGACACGATGGAGTGTTGTTGACAGTGATCATGACTTCAGATATGGACATTGTAACAGATAAATGTTGTTGTTGACAGTGATCATGACTTCAGATATGGACATTGTAACAGATAAATGTTGTTGTTGACAGTGATCATGACTTCAGATATGGACATTGTAACAGATAAATGTTGTTGACAGTGATCATGACTTCAGATATATCATGACTATGCACTAGGGGTGTGCCAATCTCGTCATACTTGTATTTGTTTTATCACACTTGATACTCGTAATCAAATGTTTCTCCCCGACACATAGCCTATAACCCCCATACTCTACTACTCAGAACGGGGTTAATATGGACTGCGGGTCACAACTACAACAACAACAACAACAAAACGTGGTCGGGCACACATAAGACAGGAAATTAACTTTTAAAAAATGTATCTGCCCTATGTAAAATGTGTAGAATTGCCACCTAGGAAATTTGTGTGACTAGACCTTCTCAAATAGTACTTGAGTACATCCCTAGACCTATGGGATCCTATTGTTCTAACGATTAACTTAGCCTTAAGATGCTTCTGGGAAACTGGGCCCTGATGGGAACCAATGGCCTATGCCACAAAATGTGTACAATCAAAATGAACTATTTACATTTGTCATTTTGTCAAGCTCAATAACTCAAGGCAGTGAGGTCCAAAAGTATTTGAACAGTGAACCATGTTTTGTTGTTTTGGCTCTGTACTCCAGCAATTTGGATTTGAAATTCTACACTTTGGATTTGAAATGCTACAATGACTATGAGGTTAAAGTGCAGACTGTCAGCTTTAATTTGTCGTTTTGGAGTCACTTTTATTATAAATAAGAACTGAATATGTTTCAAAACACTTCTAAATTAATGTGGATGCTACCATGATTACAGATAATCATGAATGAATCGTGAATAATGATGAATGAGAAAGTTAGAGGCATAAATATCATATCCACCCCCCCAAAAATGCCAACATCCCCTGTTATTGGTAATGGTGATAGGTTAGCATGTCTTGGGGGCAATCAACTGATTTCCTTATATGAACTGTAATTCAGTAAAAATTTTGAAATTGTTTCATGTTGCGGTTATATTTTTGTTCAGTATAGAAGCAAAAAAACAAAAACAAAAAAACACAGTTAAGGAATGCATCAGTCTCAAGTCATTTATATTCATACAATTCAAGTTTGAACGTTACTTTAAAGCCCCACCGACCCCAGATTGAGAGATTGTAGTGGAAAATAGAGCGTGTGAATGATGATGGAGGCCAGTGATGAAGATGTGACTTGCTGACGCCAGCTTGGTGTGTTCATTCAATATGGCATTGTCTGGATGGATGGCTGTATGGATGGATCTCACAGGAGAGAGTCACACCTTTTGCCGTGGAAATCTCGAGGATGAGATGTTCTCACAGAAATCTTGGGGTCACAGACGCCAGGAGAGGTGTGATGACTGATGAATTGACTAAATGTTACATAATGTTACTATGTGAATTAAATTGTTGTGTTTGATTTGTTTCAAGAGCTGATAGGTCTTATTGCATTGTATGTTTTCTGGTTGATGTATTTTTAAAATGACTGGATTGAAATTGTATGTTGGGTTGACTGGTTATCAGGCACATCCCTGTTGTCTGGTCATAACATTACAATTGCGTTGATTAGATTAGAACTGGGTGTGTTTTCCCGTCTTTTGTTTTTAATAGCAAATTGCTAAGAAATGCTAATTCAGGTTGAGGGTACGTTCCTGCTTGAATTTGGTTAAAAGGGAAGTGAATTTGTTCATACTTTGAGAACTTGCTACCAAGCTCCTGTGTATCAGACACACAGTTTGTTCTCTTAGAGATTGTTCTGAACTGAAGACACATGTTACCACGTTAAGTTTTAGCCTATTGGTGATAGTCATTTACTGTGTTTTATTCTCTAATGTATCATGTTCTTCATATACACTGTAATGGTTTGAGTGTCAATTATTTTGTGAATAATAAATTATATTAGTTGAATTTAGTAAATGCATTCCTCGTTTTAGAGTAATTTTTTGATTGACTATATGCCTATAATTTAGTAGGTATTATTGATAGTTGTTAATTGCACTATACACATCAGAAATGACATACTTCCAACTGTTGTTGATTTAATCTGTTTTTTAGTTTAGTTTTTTTATTTCATATATACAAAGACAAACCTCAACTCAACTCTGAGCTAAGGATAAACTCAATAATGTAATGCAAGATATTAGCTCTTTGTTCCTTAGCCCCAATATACTGTAATAGAAATAAGGCCATGGTCCTAAAAACAATGTGTCGTCCTCATCTTAAACGCCACTGATGTGTATGTGGAAGTACCTGGTGGGAGTGGTGAGGAGGATGGGCTTGATTTAATGGCTGGGGTTGAGTGAGTGGAATGGCATCAAAAATATCAACCATGTTTTCCATGTGTTCGGTGCCTTTCCATTAACTCCACTGGAGCCCATCCTCTTCAATTAAGCACCCACCAGCTGCTACTGCATGGAGGTACATATATGTCAGGGCTCTCCAACCCTGTTCCTGGAGATGTTACCGTCCTGTAGGTTTTCATTCCAACCCTGTTCCTGGAGATGTTACCGTCCTGTAGGTTTTCACTCCAACCCTGTTCCTGGAGATGTTACCGTCCTGTAGGTTTTCATTCCAACCCTGTTCCTGGAGATGTTACCGTCCTGTAGGTTTTCATTCCAACCCTGTTCCTGGAGATGTTACCGTCCTGTAGGTTTTCACTCCAACCCTGTTCCTGGAGATGTTACCGTCCTGTAGGTTTGCACTCCAACCCTGTTCCTGGAGATGTTACCGTCCTGTAGGTTTTCATTCCAACCCTAATCCAGCACACCTGATTCTAATAATTAGCTGGTGGATGAAATGAATCAGATTAGTTACAAGTGGTGTTGGAGCGAAAACCTACAGGACGGTAGCTCTCCAGGAACAAGGATCTACAACCAGAGCTGCTCATCGAGAAACATTTACATTTAAGTCATTTACAGTGAGGGAAAAAAGTATTTGATCCCCTGCTGATTTTGTACGTTTGCCCACTGACAAAGACATGATCAGTCTATAATTTTAATGGTAGGTTTATTTGAACAGTGAGAGACAGAATAACAACAACAAAATCCAGAAAAACACATGTCAAAAATGTTATAAATTGATTTGCATTTTAATGAGGGAAATAAGTATTTGACCCCTCTGCAAAACATGACTTAGTACTTGGTGGCAAAACCCTTGTTGGCAATCACAGAGGTCAGACATTTCTTGTAGTTGGCCACCAGGTTTGCACACATCTCAGGAGGGATTTTGTCCCACTCCTTTTGCAGATCTTCTCCAAGTCATTAAGGTTTTGAGGCTGACGTTTGGCAACTCGAACCTTCAGCTCCCTCCACAGATTTTCTATGGGATTAAGGTCTGGAGACTGGCTAGGCCACTCCAGGACCTTAATGTACTTCTTCTTGAGCCACTCCTTTGTTGCCTTGGCCGTTTGTTTTGGGTCATTGTCATGCTGGTATACCCATCCACGACCCATTTTCAATACCCTGGCTGAGAGAAGGAGGTTCTCACCCAAGATTTGATGATACATGGCCCCGTCCATCGTCCCTTTGATGCGGTGAAGTTGTCCTGTCCCCTTAGCAGAAAAACACCCCCAAAGCATAATGTTTCCACCTCCATGTTTGACGGTGGGGATGGTGTTCTTGGGGTCATAGGCAGCATTCCTCCTCCTCCAAACATGGCGAGTTGAGTTGATGCCAAAGATCTCCATTTTGGTCTCATCTGACCACAACACTTTCACCCAGTTCTCCTTTTAATCATTCAGATGTTCATTGGCAAACTTCAGACGGGCCTGTATATGTGCTTTCTTGAGCAGGGGACCTTGCGGGCACTGCAGGATTTCAGTCCTTCACGGCGTAGTGTATTACCAATTGTTTTCTTGGCGACTATGGTCCCAGCTGCCTTGAGATCATTGACAAGATCCTCCCATGTAGTTCTGAGCTGATTCCTCACCGTTCTCATGATCATTGCAACTCCACAAGGTGAGATCTTGCATGGAGCCCCAGGCCGAGGGAGATTGACAGTTATTTTGTGTTTCTTCCATTTGCGAATAATCGCACCAACTGTTGTCACCTTCTCACCAAGCTGCTTTGCGATGGTCTTGTAGCCCATTCCAGCCTTGTGTAGGTCTACAATCTTGTCCCTGACATCCTTGGAGAGCTCTTTGGTCTTGGCCATGGTGGAGAGTTTGGAATCTGATTGATTGATTGCTTCTGTGGACAGGTGTCTTTTCTACAGGTAACAAGCTGAGATTAGGAGCGCTCCCTTTAAGAGTGTGCTCCTAATCTCAGCTCGTTACCTGTATTAAAGACACCTGGGAGCCAGAAATCTTTCGGATTAAGAGGGGGTCAAATACTTATTTCCCTCATTAAAATGCAAATCAATTTATAACATTTTTTACATGCGTTTTTCTGGATTTTTTTGTTGTTATTCTGTCTCTCACTGTTCAAATAAACCTACCATTAAAATTACAGACTGATCATTTCTTTGTCAGTGGGCAAACGTACAAAATCAGCAGAGGATCAAATACTTTTTTCCCTCACTGTAGCAGACGCTCTTATCCAGAGCGACTTACAGTTAGTGAGTGCATACATTTTTATTTTTTTCATACTGGCCCCCCGTGGGAATCGAACCCACAACCCTGGCGTTGCAAACGCCATGCTCTACCAACTGAGCTACATCCCTGCCGGCCATTCCCTGCCCTACCCTGGACGATGCTGGGCCAATTGTGCGCCGCCCCATGGTCTCCCGGTCGCGGCCGGCTACGACAGAGCCTGGATTCGAACCAGGATCTCTAGTGACACAGCCTTAGACCACTGCGCGACTCGGGAGACTGGCAAAGATTAAAAAGACTACTGTGGCAGTATACAATGCATTCGGAATGTATTCAGACCCCTTTACTTTTTCCACATTTTGTTACGTTACAGCCTTTTTCTAAAATGGATTGCGTTTTTTTTTCTTTACTCATCAATCTACACACAATACCCCATAATGACAAAGCAAAAACAGGTTTTTACAAATGTATAAAAATAAAACAACTGAAATATCATATTTACATAAGTATTCGGACCCTTTACTCAGTACTTTGTTGAAGCACATTTGGCAACGATTACAGCCTCAAGTCTTCTTGGGTATGGCGGTACAAGCTTGGCACACCTGTATTTGGGGAGTTTCTCACATTCTTCTCTGCAGATCCTCTCAAGCTCTGTCAGGTTGGATGGGGAACGTCGCTTCACAGCTATTTTCAGGTCTCTCCAGAGATGTTCGATCGGGTTCAAGTCCGGGCTCTGGCTAGGCCACTAAAGGACATTCAGAGACTTGTCCCGAAGCCACTCCTGCGTTGTCTTGGCTGTGTGCTTAGGGTCGTTGTCGTGTTGGAAGGTGAACCTACGCCCCAGTCTGAGGTCCTGAGTGCTCTAGAGCAGGTTTTCATCAAGGATATCTCTGTACTTTGCTCCGTTCAACTTCCCTCGATCCTGACTAGTCTCCCAGTTCCTGCCGCTGAAAAACATCCCCACAGCATGATGCTGCCACCACCATGCTTCACCGTAGGGATGGTGCCAGGTTCCCTCCAGACGTGACGCTTGGCATTCAGGCCAAAGAGTTCAATCTTGGTTTCATCAGACCAGAGAATCTTGTTTCTCTGGTCTGAGTCCTTTAGGTACCTTTTGGCAAACTCCAAGCGGGCTGTCATGTGCCTTTTACTGAGAAGTGGCTTCCGTCTGGCAACTCTACCATAAAGGCCTGATTGGTGGAGTGCTGCAGAGATGGTTGTCCTTCTGGAAGGTTCTCCCATCTCCACAGAGGAACTCTGGAGCTCTGTCAGTGACCATCGGGTTCTTGGTCACCTCCCTGACCAAGGCCCTTCTCCCCTGATTGCTCAGTTTGGCCGGGCGGCCAGCTCTAGGAAGAGTCTTGGTTGATCCAAATTTCTTCCATTTAAGAATGATGATTGCCACTGTGTTCTTGGGAACCTTCAATGCTGCAGACATTTTTTGGTACCTTTCCCCAAATCTGTGCCTCACACAATCCTGGCTCGGAACTCTACGGACAATTCCTTCGATCTCATGGCTTGGTTTTTGCTCTGACATGCACTGTCAACTGTGGGACCTTATGTAGACAGGTGTGTGCCTTTCCAAATCATGTCCAATCAATTTAATTTATCACAGGTGGACTCCAATCAAATTGTAGAAACATCTCAAGGATGATCAATGGAAACAGGATGCATCAGAGCTCAATTTCGAGTCTCATAGCAAAGGGTCTGAATACTTATGTAAATAAGGTATTTATGTTTTTTATTTTTAATACATTTGCATCAAAGCAAAGGGTGGCTATTTGAAGAATCTCAAATAGAAAATATATTTTGATTTTTTTAACACTTTTTTGGTTACTACATGATTCCATATGTGTTATTTCATCGTTTTGATGTCTTCACTATTATTCTACAATGCATAACATTGTTTTTAAAAAAATTAAGAAAAACGCTTGAATGAGTAGATGTGTCCAAACTTCTGACGGGTAGTGTATATAAACTCAGCAAAAATGACAAACGTTTAAGGTGCATGCCATGACCTAGTGATGCTCCTCTGTCCTCCACTCGTTACCTGTATTAATGGCACCTGTTTGAACTTGTTATCAGTATAAAATACACCTGTCCACAACCTCAAACAGTCACACTCCAAACTCCACTATGGCCAAGACCAAATAGCTGTTAAAGGACACCAGAAACAAAATTGTAGACCTGCACCAGGCTGGGAAGACTGAATCTGCAATTGGTAAGCAGCTTGGTTTGAAGAAATCAACTGTGGGAGCAATTATTAGGAAATGGAAGACATACAAGACCACTGATACTCTCCCTCGATCTGGGGCTCCACGCAAGATCTCACCCCGTGTACCTATGATGAAAATTACAGGCCTCTCTCATCTTTTTAAGTGGGAGAACTTGCACAATTGGTGGCTGACTAAATACTTTTTTTCCCCACATGTATTGCCCTCAGAGCAGTTAAGAAGAAGACAAGGGCCGTGTCCGAATACCCATACTAGCGTGCACCATACTTAAACTGCATACTATGTACTCATCTTCGCATGCTATTTAGCATGTATGCAGTATAGAGCCCCACAGTGGAGGTGTCATAATATCCATAAAACCTTGTGGTCAAACAGGGAAATGGTTCTAATTGTTTTTACACTATTTATTTTTCCAATAGGGGATTTTAGAAACAATTCAAAAAGGGCTGTGTTTCGTGTAGGCTTACCCTGGCGTGACATTTTGATAACCATGTACAGTTGAAGTCGGAAGTTTACATACACCTTAGCCAAATACATTTAAACTAAGTTTTTCACAATTCCTGATATTTAAATTTGTAAAAATTCCCTGTCTTAGGTCAGTTAGGATCACCACTTTATTTTAAGAATGTGAAATGTCAGAATAATAGTAGAGAGAATTATATATTTCAGCTTTTATTTGTTTCATTACATTCCCAGTGGGTCAGAAGTTTACATACACTCAATTAATATTTGGTAGCATTGCCTTTAAATTGTTTAATTTAGGTCAAACGTTTCGGGTAGCCTTCCACAAGCTTCCCACAATAAGTTGGATGAATTTTGGCCCATTCCTCCTGACAGAGCTGGTGTAACTGAGTCAGGTTTGTAGGCCTCCTAGCTCGCACACGCTTTTTCAGTTCTGCCCACAAAGTTTCTATAGGATTGAGGTCAGGGCTTTGTGATGGCCACTCCAATACCTTGACTTTGTTGTCCTTAAGCCATTTTGCCACAACTTTGGAAGTATGCTTGGGGTCATTGTCCATTTGGAAGACCCATTTGCGACCAAGCTTTAACTTCCTGACTGATGTCTTGAGATGTTGCTTCAATATATCCACATAATTTCCGTTCCTCATGATGCCATCAATTTTGTGAAGTGCACCAGTCCCTCCTGCAGCAAAGCACCCCCACAGCATGATGCTGCCACCCCCGTGCTTCACGGTTGGGATGGTGTTCTTCAGCTTGCAAGCAACCCCCTTTTTCCTCCAAATATAACGATGGTCATTACGGCCAAACAGTTCTATTTTTGTTTCATCAGACCAGAGGACATTTCTCCAAAAAGTACGATCTTTGTCCCCATGTGCAGTTGCAAACCGTAGTCTGGCTTTTTTATGGCGGTTTTGGAGCAGTGGCTTCTTCCTTGCCGAGCGGCCTTTCAGGTTATGTCGATATAGGACTCGTTTTACTGTGGATATAGATAATTTTGTACCTGTTTCCTCCAGCATCTTCACAAGGTCCTTTGCTGTTGTTCTGGGATTGACTTGCACTTTTCACACCAAAGTACGTTCATCTCTAGGAGACAGAACGCGTCTCCTTCCTGAGCGGTATGATGGCTGTGTGGTCCCATGGTGTTTATACTTGCGTACTACTGTTTGTACAGATGAACGTGGTACCTTCAGGCGTTTGGAAATTGCTCCCAAGGATGAACCAGACTTGTGGAGGTCTACAATAATGTTTCTGAGGTCTTGGCTGATTTCTTTTGATTTCCCCATTATGTCAAGCAAAGAGGCACTGAGTTTGAAGGTAGGCCTTGAAATACAGTGACAGGTACATCTCCAATTGACTCAAATTATGTCTATCAGAAGCTTCTAAAGCCATGACATCATTTTCTGGAATTTTCCAAGCTGTTTAAAGGCACAGTCAACTTAGTGTATGTAAACCTCTGACCCACTGGAATTGTGATACAGTTAATTATAAGTGAAATAATCTGTCTGTTAACAATTGTTGGAAAAATTACTTGTGTAATGCACAAAGTAGATGTCCTAACCGACTTGCCAAAACTATAGTTTGTTAACAAGAAATTTGTGGAGTGGTTGAAAAACGAGTTTTATTGACTCCAACCTAAGTGTATGTAAACTTCCGACTTCAACTGTAAATCTCTCTCGAACAAGGTGACTTTTATCAATATACACTACCAGTCAAAAGTTTGGGGACACCTACTCATTCAAGGGTTTTTATTTGTACTATTTTCTACATTGTAAAATAATAGTGAAGACATCAAAACTATGAAATAACACATATGGAATCAAAAAAGTGTTAAACAAATCAAAATATATTTTAGATTTTAGATTCTTCAAAGTAGCCTCCCTTTGCCTTGATGACAGCTTTGCACACTCTTGGCAGTATAAGGTTAAAGCTTAGCAAAGTTCCACCTCAATTTCTTCGAGCTATTATATAAAATCGATCAGAACCAATCAGAATTCTGAAGTCTGACTGAATTTTTTTTTTAACAGAGCCTGCCTGTTGAAGCTGAACGTGCAGAATGCCCCACATATGGGGAATGCATGCTGATTGGTAATACGATAGCTAGTTTACATCACACTTCCTCGTGATTGGTGGATTGTAGGTCACCACTGCCAACCCTCTGTCTGGAATGCATGCCTAGTGGGTAACGTTAGCCAGCTCGAGCTAGCTAGTGAGCTAGCATACAAACTCGGTAGCAGAGTAGGTTCTCTTAATGACGGTGGCAATAGTGGATTGTGGGTAGTTCCGAAGTTATCAGAAAATAATATTTAAAAACTCCAAAACATATATATTTTTTGAGTTATAGGTAACTAGATTGTGACTACAACTAATTACTAAGTCTTTGACCACACTGTTACTTTGGTGAGTAACAATTCCTGCTTCTTACCCTCTGACCATCTAGGTCAGACAGTAGTTCAGAGTATATGACAGTTAGGGTCTGGGCTGGGGAAGCAGGGCTCCATCCGTTAGCGATCATGGGTGGAATTAGGGGAAGGGGGGACCAGGGCCGACAGGACAGGAAAGCCTGTGCAGATCCAGTGGAGGGCGGGTCACAGGAAGAGAGGTCACAGGTTGGGAGGACACAGGTAGAATGGGATCAGAGACAGGATGGTGCTTAAACCATAGAAGAAGTCAAGCACGTGGAGTAGGGTGGTCTAAGTGTCTGCCTCTGGAATACATTCATGCCGTTGCAGCATGGGTTCGAATCCGACCCACTGCTTTTTCAGCAATAAATCCTCCCATATTTCCTCTCTATCCTGTCCAAAGCATATCATGTCAGGGAAACAGAGAGATTGACAGTTCACATCATCAAACCACACACGCTTTGTGACATATCCCTCAGGCCAGGGTCGATCTTGGTTTATGGGAGGCAAGAGAAGGTGTGTTATGTGAATTATTTAACAAACTATTTCAGTGTCTCTGTGCGTCTCCCAAAAGGTTGTAAGTCTTTTGGATTTAAGAAACGGACAGAGTCCCGGTCTGCATAGTCAGAGATTTATTCATTGAGAATTCTGCCATCACAATTTCAGAGTCCATCTTTTATACTCATACGTCATACAAAAATCCCTCCCCTCTTTAGGCAGGCTGTAGTTTTCCACTTTAAAACTGCTCTCCTGACCATCAGTTCACACACACACACACACACATACACACACACACACACACATACATACACACACACATGCATTCCTTAGTTATCGCCGTCCTCATACTCCTTAAAAAGCCTAACCGTTTCTCTCCTCCCTAAATTGGGAGGCCTCTTTATCTTGGTTTCTCAGTTGTCTGTAGCCAGTTCTCCTTGTCCTTTGTTATCTGGTCTAACTCTTACTCACATTGCTAAATAGTAGCTCAATGTCATAGTCTTTACTGGTCCTACACTCACACATTTCTAACACATTTCGCACAGTTTCAGGGTGTAATAATTAGTCATTAATAATTATTCTGTCAAGGTGCTTTATCAATTCCAAGACACGTAAACAACTTTAGAGCGGTAATATCAAACACCAATACCACCTTACCCTGGCACACTGACTTTTATTGAAGAGAGATAACACAGAGATAACACAATGAAAGGCACAGTCAGTCTAACTTTCTAGTTTGAGGTCAGGTTATATAATGTCAGAAAAACAGAGAGATTGACAGTTCACATCATCAAACCACACAAGGTAAGTTTACAAGTTTCTTATGCAATTGAGGGAAATCATGCAAGGTTTAGCGGTCTCGGTCACTTTAAAAGTAGCCATGCAACCAAATCTGGAGCTGCGTTAAATGCATCAGTTAGAAGTGAAGTGTGCATTCAAGTTATACTCTATTGTTTAACCTTTTACTGCAGTGGGCTAAATCAGGGTCACACAAAGTGTTTCTTGGTAGTCTTAAACAAATCTACTTTGAAACCAAAGTATACACCTCACACACATGGTTATGGGCTTAAAACAAGAAGACACCTGTACCAGGTCAGGTATAGAGTTGAAATGTATTTCATTTTGAGTTTGCATCCCAATATTACACTTTATATACATCACAGAAGACTGAAATATAACAAAACTGTTTGACATAGAAACACTGGATTTTCTTCGGGGTTTTTGAAATAATGTTTATTAATTATTAAATTATAAAAGAAATATGAATAACATTCCACCCATGAGGCCACTAGGTCATTTGACAGCGGGAAAGGCTATTGTTACATAATAGGGAATGTTGTGCTTCAAGAAATCTGAGGGATGTATAGATTATTAGAGGAGTCATAAGATTATTTCCATGTTTTTCTTTTTTGTTATGAAATCTAGTTATTTACAACCTCAAGGCATGACGAGCAGTAACATGGGTCATCCTCTGATAACGCCAGGCTTACTACTTCTAATGCTGATACCCTCCATCACAGCTGATAGCTCCGGTAAGGTTGAACAACATGCAGTTGAGTAAAGTGCATCTAGACAAGATTATCTCTGTTTACATCTGCAAACCTTTTTTTATCACAGCATTAACATTTTATTTTATTATATTATATTATATTTGACAATTCATTCAAAATACATTAAATGTTACTCCAGGCAACAGATTCCCAAAATAGTTTAGGATACATACCCAAAAAAGTCAAGAGACTTGTTTCCATTGTGGTCTCTATATTATTATTATTATATTAATGTTTTCCTGTTGCTGTACTGTCCTGTAGCGGTCTCTAACTCCTTAATATTAGCCATGGCCATAACTCAAGGAAAATCAATAGTAGTTGTTTCCTTCACAGGTTCTGTTGTCACCGGCTGTGAGGCCTGCCACCTGCATGCTACCTGTCATGCCTCTCTGCTCACCAATGAGGTCGAGGTCGAGTCTTCCTCATCCAAGTTAGTCACCTGCAACTGTAAATCAGGCTTTGTCGGCGACGGCATCACCTGCTACGACCTCCAGCTCTGCGCTGGCGGCTCCTGCTGTCGTCAAGGTTACCGCTGGTCCTCGGAGCTGGGTTGTGTGGACGTCGATGAGTGTTCCCTCCCCGACCGACCCTGCACCCCTCCTCAGGTCTGTGAGAACACCCCCGGATCCTTCGACTGCCTCGTGCCTCCTGAAGACGACCTCCGCACCAGTCCTCGTTCGGAGTCCCGTTCAGTGCAGTTTCAGTGTGGGGGGAGACGGTGTCCAGTGGGAGAGGACTGTATCAGTGTTGGTGGAACATCCCTCTGTGCAGACCCCTGCCAGTTCTACACTGTACTGAATGATGCCTGGCGGTCCACCACCAACAACGGTGCAGTTAATGGCGAGCACTGTGACATGTCTGTCAACTGGCAGGGCTGGTATCGCCTGTTCCTGGGGAACACCAGTGTTCAGATGCCAGAGAGGTGTGTGGAGAGGTACATGTGTGGAACCCACGCCCCCATGTGGCTCACAGATCCCCATCCCCAGCTGTCAAACAGTGTGGTTCAGAGGGGCGTCTGTGGGAACTGGGCAAGTGGCTGCTGCTCATTTAAACAAGGTCCCATCCATGTCAACGCCTGCTATGGAAACTACTATGTCTACAAGTTTGTCCCTGCAGTAAACTGCCACTTGGCCTACTGTGCAGGTATGTACCATGCTCATCTCTGATTCTTAAGGACATAAAGAATATTCAAGCTGTCTGGAATGCACTCCATCACACACCAAATATATTACCCCTATCCCTCCTGTCCTCCCAGATGTCAACACCAAGGTGTGTTCTACCTGTAGAAACGATGAGACCTGCATGAGTGAGGATAAGATCAAATGGAGGTGTGTGTTAAAGAAAAATGAAAATAAAGATGCGCAAACATTAACCCAACAGAGACACTACCAACAGCAAAGATTAGGAGTTCATCAATATATCTTTAATTTGTGTGGGTTTTGTTATGTAAACTGCTGCGTTTATTTCATAGCTCTGGAGCTGGTCTGTGGGCGGAACTTCATACAGGTGGGCCTTCAAATGGTTAACCAGGAGGCCGGACGTCTGGATCCTTCCTCTGCTCACCTGGCCGACCCCAGGTGCTCCGCCCACCAGAAGGCCAACGGCACGGTGTGGTACCAGGTGGAGCGCAGGGAGGGACGCTGTGGAAACACTCTGGAGGTGAGAACACATTACCTCAATTTGTCCCAAGAGATGATGCAACACTGGAGGAGTAAATTACAATGTAATGGATCTATCTTATGCCCTTTTGTCTTTTCTCCAGACCAACGCCACCCATGCTGTCTACTCCAACAGCTTATTTGTTTACCCATTTAATGCAAGAAACGACTCTCTCTCCCGACCCGTGAGCCTTCCATTCTCCTGTGCCTATCCCCTGGAGACAGAGAGCAGCCTGGATGTAGCCATCAAACCCTACCTGCTGTGAGAAATAGGATTTTGTCTTTTTGTAGGCCTACTTCTCCCAAACTGTTTGTTTTTCATTTAATCATCATCTAACTTCATCATCAACACAAGCTCTCATTATAAACTACATTTAGTCTTAGCATTATATACTAAATCTGACTTCCAAAGGATGAGGCTGTCTAATCTCTGGTTGCTTCATGTTCACCTCTCGACAGAACGGAGGGTGGAGTTTCAGGTTTAGGTGCCAAGGCCAAATCCTTCATGTCTCTGTATCGAAACTCCAACTTCACAAAGCCTTACCCACCTGGAGAAGTCCTCCTGCCAGTGGGCTCGGCCTTGCACGTGGGTGTGTCCGTAGACGAGACAGACGACCAGTTGGTGGTTATTCTGGAGAATTGCTACGCCACTCACACCCCCAACTTTGATGATCTCATGCGATACGTCCTTATTCAGAACAGGTCTGTCCATGCATTCTTGAGTTGTGTGTGACCATTTACTAAAACAGTTTTTCTGCATGAATATTTACATTTAGTATTCAGAAAGTATTCATGCTTTTACTTATTCCACATGTTGTGTTACAGCCTGAATTCAAAATGTATTGAATATTATTTTTTTCTTAACCATCTACACACAATAACCCATAATGATGAAGTGAAAACATGTTGTTGTTATTTTATGCACATTTATTGAAAATGTGCATAAAATGCATAATTTACATAAGTATCACACCGCTGAGTCAATACATGTTAGAATCACCTTTGGCAGTGATTACAGCTGTGAGTTTTTTGGGGTAAGTCTGTAAGAGCTTTGCACACCTGGATTGTACAATATTTGCACATTATTAGCTCTGTCAAGCTCTGTCAAGTTTGTTGCTGCCCATTGCTGGACAGCCATTTTCAAGACTTGCCATAGATTTTCAAGCTGATTTAAGTCAAAACACTCAGGAACGTTCAATGTCATCTTGGTAAGCAACTCCTGTGCATATTTGGCTCTGTGTTTTATGCTATTGTCCTGCTGAAAGGTGAACTTGTCTCCCAGAGTTTGTTGGACAGCAGACTGAACCAGGTTTTCCTGTAGGATTTTGCCTGTGCTTAGCTCTATTCCGTTTCTTTTTATCCTAAAAAACTCCCTAGTCCTTGCCGATGACAAGCATACCCATAACATGATGCAGCCACCACCATGCTTGAAAATATGAAAAGTGGGTCTCAGTGATGTGTTGTGTTGGATTTGCCCCAAACACAACGCTTTTTATTCAGGACATAAAGTTAATTTCTTTGCCAAATGTTTTGCAGTTTTACTTTAGTGCCTTATTGCAAACAGAATGCATGTTTTGGAATATTTGTATTCTGTACAGGCTTCCTTCTTTTCACTCGGTCATTTAGGTTAGTATTGTGGAGTAACTACAATGTTGTTGATCCGTCCTTAGTTTTCTCCTATCACAGCCATTAAACTCTGTAACTGTTTTAAAGTCACCGTTGGCCTCATGGTGAAATCCCTGAGCAGTTTCCTTCCTCTCCGGCAACTGAATTAGGAAGGACGCCTGTATCTTTGTAGTGACTGTGTGTATTGATACATCATCCAAAGTGTAATTAATAACTTCACCATGCTCAAAGGGATATAACTTATTAAGCAAATTTTTACTCCTGAATTTATTTAGGCTTGCCATAACAAATTGGCTGAATACTTATTGACTCAAGACATTTTAGCGTTTAATTTTTAATGAATTTGTATAAATTTCAAAAAACATAATTCCACTTTGACATTATGGGGTATTGTATGTAGGCCAGTGACACAACATCTCAGTTTAATCCATTTTAAATTCAGGCTGTAACACAACAACATGTGGAAAAAGTCAAGGGGTGTGAATACTTTCTGAAGGCACTGTATTTAATAGAGTTTTTCTATGCACTGCGTGAAAATGATTCGGTCACAGGTGCCCTAGTAACCAACGTCAGGTGAGGGTGGAGGAGAGTGGCTCATCTCTCAGGGCTCGCTTCTCTGCTCTGCTGTTCCTGTACCAGGGAGACTACCGGGACGTCTTCCTGCACTGCAGCCTCAGCATGTGTGACCAGAGGAGCTCTTCCTGCACTCCAGTGAGTCCTGAACTCCTCCACAGTCTCTCTCTCTCTCTAGTCCTGCTGAGTCTCTCCCTGGTGTTCCTGCTTCAGTGTCTGGTGTCTCTGCTGCAGTGTCTGGTGTCTCCCTGGTGTTTCTGCCTTAGGGTCTGTTCTCTCTGACTGTCTTTGGTCTCTCTCCTCAGATCTGTGGTAGAAGAATATCCCGCTCTGTCTCCACCTCGGCCTCCCAAGAGTCCCTTACCGTCGGACCAATCACCTGTGAGTATTTTTGATATCATCGCACTCACCTCAAAGTAACTTGTGCGCAGTCAGACACACACATACACACACACACCTCACTGGTAACCTTGTCTTTGCACTGTTTGTCTTCTAGGGACCAAAGGGCCCGAGTGAACCAAACAGCCCTGCAATGGGACACAGGAGAGTTTCTGTATCTTAACGATTATGAGATAATAAAGTGAACCTTTTTACTATTATATCAGTCTGTTGTGTCATTATATCAATGGCTGTTCTCTGTTGTCTCTTGGTCTGGTCTGTTGGCGAATCAGAGTTAGGGTTACAGATGTTAAATCTTAATTTGATCACCTTGTTGTTGCAGGAAAGTCAAACTTGTAATGTATTCAAGGTATAAAAAGGCATGTAAAGTTTGTAATTACCAAATTTCAGATTTGATTTGCCCTAACAAAAAATTTATCAACCCCTACAAAAATGTAAATTAATTATAATCCACACAATAATTCACATTTCCTGTTGCTGCAGGATTATTTTCCTGCTGTGAGAAACCAGTCAAATTAAGATCCAACACCTGTGAATGGAGGTTCTGATAGAATTTAATCTCGTTCCTGGCTTTTACGTTCTTTATTTTTGTCTTCTACTTAATGTTTCACACCTTAACTTGACTAAACAGCAGGACCTGAATCATTTACAGAGAAGGTTGTTTCCTTCTTCAACTATTAGGCTACATGACCATATTTGGTCGTAGGCCCATTGCTATGGTGTTGAGTATGTTATTTACTAAGGTTTTCTAATTGATTGATCAGGCTTAATATTATTTGTACTCCCTTATAAGGGTGCAGCCATTTAAAAAAAAAAAAGTATGCGCTAACTTCATACATGAGTTTCATGGATTCACAGGGACTCTAAACATTGAATACCTAGCTCTCAAATTGTTCAGGCATGTAGAAGTGACTTAACAAAACACTTCCTGTATCGTCTAAAAGCCATAGAGAGAGGGACAATGCCTGTGGAAGACTATGGGTCTGTCTCAAATGGCACCCTATTCCCTATATAGTGCACTACTTTTGACCCTCTTAGTAAACAAAAGTAGTGCACCATATAGGGAATAGGGTGCCATTTGAGGCTGTTATTAGATGAGTGGGAGCAGTTCACCTTTCCCTCAGCGTGAGTAGTTTACATAATGTCATCATGGTGACAACTGGCTATTGTTGGTCATCTAAAGCAAAGAGAAAAGGGTTGGGAACATTAGGTATTAAGTCAGATCTTTTCTTGTTATTAATCCGCTGATTCAGCGTGACCTAATTGGAGACGTATTACATGAGTGCGGCACAGTTGAAACAGGCATATCTATAGTACAAACAGAAGACAAAACACTGAAAGATAAAGGGAACAATCGCTAGAACACTTAGCGGTAGCCTGCCTGTCAGCACGGCACAGTTGAAACAGGCATATCTATAGCACAAACAAAGGACAAAAAACGGATTGAAAAACGGATTGAAGAAGGGTGGAAATAACAATAAAATAAGGGTGTAGCCCTATCCAAGAGCACCGACAACCCATTGCACATTGTCTTTATAGCAGAGCATGAGAGGTAAGAAGTCAGCCAAATGTTAAGTGGTTCTCTGGGTTATCGTGAGGCATTATTCACCTCATAAATCATATGGTGTTGACCTAATGCCACCAATCAGCCACCACACACACGCCCTGTCGCTTCATTAGTTTGAAAACCTCCAAATTATCCAACGCCACCCAACAGAGTATATAGACTTTACCTTTAATCATAGCCCAGGTTGTTATGGTTATCGGGCGATTGTTGGATTCCATACATGTGAACATTGATACAGATGTAGGATCGTAATTTGAGCCAGTTTGCTACAGCAGGAAAATAATCCTGCATCAACAGAAAATGTGAATTATTATGTGGATTATAATTAATGCACATTTTTGTAGGGGTTGACATTTCTAAGTGGAAATGACAAACTTTAGAAGCCTTTTTAAAACTCAAATACACTAAAAGTTTGAATTTCCTGCTGTGCAGGGAAATTCACAGCAACAAAAGAGTGATCAAATTAAGATCCTACTGTAGTTGTGATCTGTAGTTGTGATTCAACCTCTTCCAGACCTATTGTTAGCCTGAAATCCAGTCAGTTTCTGCTGACATTTCACTCCTTGTACTCTGTGTCATTGCCAAACTGTTTGTCATGACAAGGAGTGGCAAGGAGTGGAATGACAGCTAAACAGACTGGAACCCAGGCTAGGGTATTGTCCCTGGGAATATTGCACAATGTGTCACGTTTCCCCACTCCCCTGTAACCAGTGTATAAATGCCCAGCTAACAGGTGGGTTCTAGCAGGCAGCATCCAGATTTGGTAAGTCAGTACTCCTCTCAGATCACTAGTCATACTGTGTGGTTCAACAAAGTTAGATCTTTTTGGTTTGGTGAAATGAGTATATCTGAACTGACTGTATTTGAAATGTTATAGTACCATGGAGAACATGTGTGTGTCCATGCTTAATATGCTACTATTATTGTATTTTATGTTTTGTAACATGTGGTTTATTGCAGTCTTGTGACAGATCTCCTTAAGATATATATATATATATATATATATATATATATATTTATCACAATATGAGGACCTGTATAGATACAGTCAAATTACATAAATTAAAACTTGCATTTAAAAGTGACTGCCTTTCCAGTATAGGTAAATTGTGGCTAAAGTGTGGATGAATAAAAGCAGTGTTTTTTCCTTCAGGTTGTGTTCCCCGTTTCTGTCCCTGTATAAGTAACTACTGTTGATGAGGATGATCTTGGTAGCTCTGCTGGGGCCTCTACTGGTTCTGTCCAGCACTGGACATACCTCAGGTACAGACAATTATACTATACAGTGCATTCGGAAAGTATTCAGACCCCTTGACTTTTACCACATTTTGTTACGTTACAGCCTCGTTCTAAAATTGATTAAATTCATTTTTTTCCTCATCAATCTACACACAATACCCCATAATGACGAAGCAAAAACAGGTTTTTAGACATTTTTGCAAATGTATTAAAAATAAAAAACAGAAATACCTTATTTACATAAGTATTCAGACCCTTTGCTATGAGACTCGAAATTGAGCTCAGGTGCATCCTGTTTCCATTGATCACCTTTGAGATATTTCTAAAACTTGATTGGAGTCCACCTGTGGTAAATTCAATTGATTGGACATGATTTGGAAAGGCACACATCTGTCTATATAAGGTCCCACAGTTGACAGTGCATGTCAGAGCAAAAACCAAGCCATGAGGTCGAAGGATTTGTCCATAGAGCTCCGAGACAGGATTGTGTCGAGGCACAGATCTGGGGTAGGGTACCAACATATTTCTGCAGCATTGAAGGTCCCCAAGAACACAGTGGCCTCCATCATTCTTTATTTTTTATTTATTTTTAGCCAGTTGAGAACAAGTTCTCATTTACAACTGCGACCTGGCCAAGATAAAGCAAAGCAGTGCGATAAAAACAACAACAACACAGAGTTACATATGGGATAAACAAATGTACAGTCAAAAACACAATAGAAAATCTATATTCTTAAATGGAAGAAGTTTGGAACCACCAAGACTCTTCCTAGAGTTGGCCGCCCAGCCAAACTGAGCAATCGGGGGAGAAGGGCCTTGGTCAGGGAGATGACCAAGAACCTAATGGTCTCTCTGACATAGTTCCAGAAGAACAACCATCTCTGCAGCACTCCACCAATCAGGCCTTTATGGTAGACTGGCCAGACGGAAGCCACTCCTCAGTAAAAGGCATATGACAGCCCGCTTGGAGTTTGCCAAAAGGCACCTAAAGGACTCTCAGACCATGAGAAACAAGATTCTCTGGTCTGATGAAACCAAGATTGAACTCTTTGTCCTGAATGTCAAGCGTCACGTCTGGAGGAAACCTGGCACCATATCTACGGTGAAGCATGGTGGTGGCAGCATCATGCTGTGGGGATTATTTTCAGCGGCAGGGACTGAGAGACTAGTTATGATCGAGGGAAAGATGAATAGAGCAAAGTACAGAGATATCCTTGATGAAAACCTGCTCCAGAGCGCTCAGGACCTCAGACTGGGGCGAAGGTTCACCTTCCAACAGGACAATGACCCTAAGCACACAGCCAAGACAACGCAGGAGTGGCTTCGGGACAAGTCTCTGAATGTCCTTGAGTGGCCCAGCCAGAGCCCGGACTTGAACACGATCGAACATCTCTGGAGAGACCTGAAAATAGCTGTGCAGTGACGCTCCCCATCCAACCTGACAGAGCTTGAGAGGATCTGCAGAGAAGAATGGGATAAACTCTCCAAACACAGGTGTGCCAAGCTTGTAGTGTCATACCCAAGAAGATTCGAGGCTGTAATTGCTGCCAAAGGTGATTCAACATAGTACTGAGTAAAGGGCCTGAATACTTATGTCAATGTAATATTTCAGTATTTTTTATATACAGTACCAGTCAAAAGTGTGGACACACCTACTCATTCAAGGGTTTTTCTTTATTTTTACTATTTTCTACATTGTAGAATAATAGTGAAGACATCAAAACAATGAAATAACACATATGGAATCATGTAGTAACCAAAAAAGTGTTAAACAAATCAAAATATATTGTATTTTTTAGATTCTTCAAATAGCCACCCTTTGCCTTGATGACAGCTTTGCACACTCTTGGCTTTCTCTCAACCAGCTTCACCTTGAATGCTTTTCCAACAGTCTTGAAGGAGTTCACATATGCTGAGCACTTGTTGGCTGCTTTTCCTTCACTCTGCGGTCCGACTCATCACAAACCATCTCAATTTGGTTGAGGTCGGGGGATTGTGGAGGCCAGGTCTTCTGATGCAGCACTCCATCACTCTGTCATCAAGGCAAAGGGTGGCTACTTTGAAGAATTTTGATTTGTTTAACACTTTTTTGCTTACCACATGATTCCACGTGTTATTTCATAGTTTTGATGTCTTCACTATTATTCTATATTGCAGAAAATGGTAAAAATAAAGAAAAACCCTTGAATGAGTAGGTGTTCTAAAACTATATATATATATATTATATAATGAATACTATATATGATATAAACTATATATAATTTGTATATTTGATTTTCTTATTGAGTGTATTATTTTAGTTCTGCCATATTAAGAGATAAAATAGATTTGATTAGAGTTGACAGTATAGGGATGTATTGTGTATTAAGTATTGTATGTATTAAGTATTTTGATACAGTATAATATTATATAACCCACCACACAATTGACATCTGTATTTTCTCTGCTCTTTAGTCTCAGAACCTAAAAAGGGAGGCATCAAAACAATTCAGGTGTATCATGATACCTTAACTTAAAAAGACAATAAACCCATATATACCCAAATTCCCACAGGTGTGATTGTCACCAGCTGTGAGGCGTGTCACGAACAGGCCGTCTGCCGCACCTCGCCCATGGCAGGTGACATTACATGCACCTGTAAGAAGGGCTTCTCCGGCGACGGCCTCGTCTGCTTACCTGGCCACAACACCGCCGCCGACGACCACCACGCCCCTCGCCGCGTCCGCCGCTCCAACACCAACCTTAATCATGTCCGGTTCAGCTGCGGCTTCAACGAGTGCGCCGACGGGGAGGACTGCATCACTGTCAACGGCATCCAGCAGTGCGCCAACCCCTGCAAGATCTACACGGTCCTGAACGACGCCTGGCGCTCCACCAACAACAATGCGGGCGACAAGCACTGCGACCGCAACGTCAACTGGGATGGCTATTACCGCATGTTCATCGGTAACCAGAGCGTGTCCATGCCGGACAAGTGCGTGGATTCGTTCAAGTGCGGCACCCAGGCTCCCTTGTGGCTGGCGTTCCCTCCCCCCCAGCAGGTGGATGCGATTGTCCAGAGTGCAGTCTGCGCCAGCTTCAATGGGGACTGCTGCTGGGTGCAGTCTCAGCCCATCCACGTCAAGGCCTGCCCCGGGAACTACTTTGTGTACAAGTTCGTCATGCCGCCCGGGTGCTACTTCGCCTATTGTGCATGTAAGGTTTCGCTGCCTGCTTTTCCAAGTTCTGGGGGGGGGCTTGGCTTGTTGTTGTTCTGCCTTTTGAATTTAAGTTATTGTAGCTTCTTTTTTTTTTACTGTTTACTGTTTAGTAAAGCTGGTTATATACACCATGATGTTCTTCTTATGGCCCTAGATATCAACAGTACTCAGCATATTCATCCAGTACATTCATATAGGCCTATTGTATGATTCTAGTAATATCAGCATACTAGTTCTTTCAAAACATGAGCGATGAATGTTCCCTCATAACTGTGTCTCCTGTTTAACTCTTGTTCCAGATGTGTCAGCTCTCACAACACCAAAACCAGTCACAACTACAGAAACACCAGTAGAGAACAATCGCACCACAACAACACAGTCACAGGTTGCCACGACGACGCCAAAAGCAATGTGTGGTACCTGCAGAGCGGGGGAGACCTGCATGAGCAATGATGGAGTCACTTGGCAGTGTGAGAGGCCAGGTGAGTCCTCAGAAAACACCTGATTGAGGGACCTATGCATATGAAAATGTGTCATTCCTTCTTTTCATTTGGGGTTCTTGAATAACATTATTTCCTGTTTTCTTTCTTTTCTTATCCCTCTCTCCCTCTCTTTTTCTCTTACAGATCAGCCTGTTTTGCTCCGCCCAGAGGTGGTGTGTGGGCGGAGCCTGATACAGGTGGGTCTCAACAGGACGAACCTGGAGGCCGCTGGTCTAGACGCCACCCCTGCTAACCTGGCCGACCCCCGGTGCAACGTTCACGAAGAGCGTGACGGCATGGTATGGTACCAGGTGGAGCGCATGGAGGGCACCTGTGGAAACACTCTCGAGGTGAGAACCCCCCCCCCCGACCAGTTCACCCCGTTCCTCACCAAAACTTTAAAAAGAGAACACTTGCTGTGAGACATTAGCCTGGGTACCAGTCTCTTTAGCTAACATTTCACTCCTTGCCAATCCTTGTCATTGCCAAAGACACTGGCCTTTTGTCAATCTTCAAATATTAACATTTCATTTATTGTATTTTGATCATCAGTCAATGTGATCACATCACACCAGAGAAGCTCTCGCCATTCAAATTTCCCCGCCAGTTAATTGTGAATGCTGTAGCTAGCCTATTTTATATCCAGTAAGCAAGAGCAAGGTACTTCTTTCCTCCTGACAGAGCTGGTGTAACTGAGTCAGGTTTGTAGGCCTCCTTGCTTGCACACGCTTTTTTAGTTCTGCCCACAAATTGTCTATAGGATTGAGGTCAGGGCTTTGTCATGGCCACTCCAATACCTTGACTTTGTTGTCCTTAAGCCATTTTGCCACAACTTTGGAAGTATGCTTGGGGTCATTATCAATTTGGAAGACCCATTTGCGACCAAGCTTTAACTTCCTGACTGATCTCTTGAGATGTTGCTTCAATATATCCACATAATTTTCCTTCCTCATGATGCCATCTATTTTGTGATGTGCACCAGTCCCTCCTGCAGCAAAGCACCCCACAGCATGATGCTGCCACCCCCGTGCTTCACGGTTGGGATGGTGTTCTTCGGCTTGCAAGCATCCCCCTTTTTCCTCCAAACATAACGATGGTCATTATGGCCAAACAGTTATATTTTTGTTTCATCAGACCAGAGGACATTTCTCCAAAAAGTACGATCTTTGTCCTCATGTGCAGTTGCAAACTGTAGTCTGGCTTTTTTCTGGCGGTTTTGGAGCAGTGGCTTCTTCCTTGCTGAGTGGCCTTTCAGGTTATGTCGATATAGGACTCGTTTTACTGTGGATATAGATACTTTTGTACCTGTTTCCTCCAGCATCTTCACAAGGTCCTTTGCTGTGGTTCTGGGATTGATTTGCACTTTTCGCACCAAAGTACGTTCATCTCTAGGAGACAGAACGCTTCTCCTTCCTGAGCGGTATGATGCGTAGTCCCATGGTGTTTATACTTGCATACTATTGTCTATACAGATGAACATGGTACATTCAGGCGTTTGGAAATTGCTCCCAAGGATGAACCGGACTTGTGGAGGTCAAAAAAATCAATTCTGAGGTCTTGGCTGATTTCTTTGGATTTTCCAATTATGTCAAGCAAAGAGGCACTGAGTTTGAAGGTAGGGCTTGAAATACATCCACAGGTACACCTCCAACTGACTCAAATGATGTAAATTAGCCTATCAGAAGCTTCTAAAGCCATGACATCATTTTCTGGAATTTTCCAAGCTGTTTAGAAGCACAGTCAACTTAGTGTATGTAAACTGACCCACTGGAATTGTGATACAGTGAATTATAAGTGAAATAATCTGTCTATAAACAATTGTTGGAAAAATTACTTGTGCCATGCACAAAATAGATAGATAAAACTATAGATTGTTAAGAAGAAATCTGTGGAGTGGTTGAAAAATGAGTTTTAATGACTCCAACCTAAGTGTATGTAAACTTTCGACTTCAACTGTATATACAGTCATTAAAACTCGTTTTTCAACCACTCCACAATATATAGTACGAGTCAAAAGTGTGGACACACCTACTCATTCAAGGGTTTTTCTTTATTTTTACTATTTTCTACATTGTGGAATAATAGTGAAGACATCAAAACTATGAAATAACACATGGAATCATGTAGTAATTAAGAAATCAAAATATATTTTATATTTGAGATTCTTCGAAGTAGCCACCCTTTGCCTTGATGACAGCTTTGCACACTCTTGGCATTCTCTCAACCAGCTTCACCTGGAATGCATTTCCAACAGTCTTGAAGGAGTTCCCACATATGCTGAGCACTTGTTGCATGCTTTTCCTTCACTCTGCCATCCGACTCATCCCAAACCATCTCAATTGGGTTGAGGTTGGGGGATTGTGGAGGCCAGGTCATCTGATGCAGCACTCCATCACCCTCCTTCTTGGTCAAATAGCCCTTACACAGCCTGGAGGTGTGTTGGATCATTGTCCTGTTGAAAAACAAATGATAGTCCCACTAAGCCCAAACCAGATGGGATGGCGTATCGCTGCAGAATGCTGTGATAGCCATGCTGGTTAAGTGTGCCTTGAAGTCTAAATAAATCACAGACAGTGTCACCAGCAAAGCACCCCCACACCATAACTACTCCTCCTCCATGCTTTACGGTGGGAACTACACATGCTGAGATCATCCGTTCACCCACACCGCATCTCACAGCGGTTTTAACCAAAAATCTCAAATTTGGACTCCAGACCAAAGGACAAATTTCCACCGGTCTAATGTCCATTGCTCGTGTTTCTTGGCCCAGGCAGTTCTCTTCTTCCTATTGGTGTTGTTGGTGAACACATAATTCAGGAGAGGGAGTACAAACCATCGACGCTAGACAGAGAGGAATTTGCTTAATGCAAAAAGGCAGTTTATTAAAACAGAGAGATCTTGTCCTGCTCAAGCTACATGCATGGACCCCAATCAATTGCCTCTTATGGAGACAGTTGAGAAGGATGTTTTAACAGAGTTTACAGCATTACTTTATACAATGTAACATAAAGGAAGGGGTCCTTCTTCTAGTCCCTTGATTGGTTCCCGAGGCGTAGGAGGCGGGTCTGCTCTGTCCAGAGCAGATGCCCCATTGGTGCACGGCAGAGTCCTCTGCCCTTGGCACCCGACCAGTAGACAGGGGAGTTGAGAATGAGTGTGCGTGAAAGTGAAATATTGTGTGTGTCCAGGGAACTCGTGAGGAGTATCTGTTGGTTTATGGCCGGAGGTGGGGGTGTTGTCCTATTATCGCATTCCTAGGCCATCTGGTGAGAAGATAAGGTGTTCTCCTGTCCTTTGTTCTCTGACCTGGAACAGCATTTATTGAAAACAGGCTCCAAATGGGTCTTACAGAACATTTTAGTCAGACCAATCTATAACAAATTATATTTACTACGACAGTGTCCTTTAGTAGTGGTTTCTTTGCAGCAATTCGACCATGAAGGCCTGATTCACACAGTCCCCTCTGAACAGTTGATGTTGAGATGTGTCTGTGACTTGAACTCTGTGAAGCATTTATTTGGGCTGCAATTTCTGAGGCTGGTAACTCTAATGAACTTATCCACTGCAGCAGAGGTAACTCTGGGTCTTCCTTTCCTGTGGCGGTCCTCATGAGAGCCAGTTTCATCATAGCGCTTGATGGTTTTTGCGACTGCACTAGAAGAAACTTAAAAAGTTATTGAAATGTTCCGTATTGACTGACCCTCATGTCTTAAAGTAATGATGGACTGTCATTTCTCTTTGCTTATTTGAGCTGTTCTTGCCATTATATGGACTTGGTCTTTTACCAAATAGGGCTATATTCTGTGTACCCCCCTACCTTGTCACAAAACAACTGATTGGCTCAAACGCATTAAGAAGGAAAGAAATTACACAAATTAACTTTTAAGAAGGCACACCTGTTAATTGAAATGCATTCCAGGTGACTACCTCTTGAAGCTGGTTGAGATAATGCCAAGAGTGTGCAAAGCTGTCATCAAGGCAAAGAATATAAAATATAAAATATATTTTGATTTGTTTAACACACTTTTTGTTACTACATGATTCCATATGTGTTATTTCATAGTTTTGATGTCTTCACTATTATTCTACAATGTAAATAATAATAAGAATAAAGAAAAACACTTGAATGAGTAGGTGTGTCCAAACTTTTGACTGGTTTTGTATATATACACACAAAAACACAGTCATGAGAAGCACAAATAAAACATCACAAATCACCCAGAAAAACCTGTTACAAATAAGTCCCCAATCAATACTTTAAATTGCCAGAACAGATGTGTAAGTTAGAAGATAATTCATAGGCTGGGCTACTAATCCACCATTCGTATGCTAGCCTATATATTAGTCTACTTTAGGCGACCACCACCTGCCATGCTGACGCACGTGTTGTGCCAATGAATTGAAGTTGAACATCGCCAAATGCGTCAGTTTAATTAAATGTGCAATAAAATAAATACAAATATATCGTGTAGCTCAGTTGGTAGAGCATGGCTTTTGCAACGCCAGGGTTGTGGGTTCGTTTCCCACGGGGGACCAGTATGAAAAAAAAAAAAAATAATGAAATAAAATGTATGCACTCACTAACTGTAAGTCGCTCTGGATAAGAGCGTCTGCTAAATGACTAAAACGTAATGTAAATAAAAAAGTATAGTGCCTAGGCCTATTTAATGAAACATTTGCTGTTGATGTAGCCATCAGATTGCAAGCAGGGAATCCCCATTTCCCACTGAGCTCATTTTTGGAAATGGAAAGTTCACGTTCTCTTCCGTAAACGCATATCAAGTGCGTTGTCCAGCAGCTCACATCAGCAGGACGGGGGGGCTTCTAACATTTCCTACATTTAAATATTAGTCCTATGGGGACACTTACACATTAGAAGCACAAGTGATCATGGTAGCCTTTTTAAAAGGCCCTTCTATTGTCTAGACATGATGTTGAAATATCTTTACGCCTAAAATAAAAACCACCAGGCTTCCGTCATAGACTCAACTGAATGATTTTTTTTCCTTCGAATTACAAGGGGCAGTTTTTGTAAAAACGAATCCCGTGACAATCTTCCTCTGAAATAAAGCACATGCTGGGATAATAATTACATAACCGTCTCTAGCAATACTATAGCTGTACCTCTCTCCCCCCTTCAAACTTTCCTTGTCAATTAATTTGATAGGCAACATTATTTTAGCATTATGCTACAATGTAGCCTAGGCTACTTTCTGGTGGACTACAGCCAAGATTTGAAGGTGAGCCTAGGTTTTGAATACCTTTTTCGGAAAGGAGAAATGTAATTTGAAGGTGTCTGAGGTGCGCTGGTGGCTTTGATTGATGGTTCCTTTTAGGGTGTACACTGCCTTCAGAAAGTATTCATACCCCTCGACTTATTCCACATTTTGTTGTGTTACAGCCTGAATTCAAAATAGATTAAATATATTTTTTTCTCACCCCATCTACACAGAATACTCCATAATGACAAAGTGAAAATATGTTTTTAGAAATGTTTGAAAATGTTTTGAAAATGAAATACAGAAATAACTAATTTACATAAGTATTCACACTCCTGGGTCAATACTTTGTAGATGCACCTTTGGCAGCGATTACAGCTGTGAGTCTTTTTCGGTAAGTCTCTAAGAGCTTTCCACACCTGGATTGTGCAACATTTTCCCATTATTCTTTTCAACATTCTTCAAGCTCTGTCAAATTGGTTGTGGATCATTGCTAGAAAACCATTTTTAAGTCTTACCATAGATTTTCAAGCAGATTTAGGTCAAAACTGTAACTAGGCCACTCAGGAACATTCACGTTCTTCTTGGTAAGCAACTCTAGTGTAGATTTGGCCTTGTGTTTTAGGTTATTGTCCTGCTGAAAGGTGAATTAATCTCCCAGTGTCTGGTGGAAAGCAGACTTAACCAGGTTTTCCTCTAGGATTTTGCCTGTGCTTAGCTCCATTCCTTTTTGTCCTGAAAAACGCCCCAGTCCTTAACGATTACAAGCATGCCCATAACATGATGCAGCCACCACTATTCTTGAAAATATGGAGAGTGGTTCTCATTAATGTGTTGTATTGGATTTGCCCCAAACATAACATTTTCTATTCAGGACTAAAGTTAATTGCTTTGGCACATTGTTTTATAGTTTTACTTTAGTGCCTTGTTGTAAACAGGATGCATGTTTTGGAATATTTTTATTCTGTACAGGCTTCCTTCTTTTCACTCAACTAGGTTAGTATTGTGGAGTAACTATAGTATGTAGAATGTTGTGGAGTCATCCTCAGTTTTCTCCTATCACTTATTTAAAGTCACCATTGGCCTCATAGTGAAATCCCTGAGCGGTTTCCTTCCTCTCCGGCAACTGAGTTAGGAAGGACGCCTGTATCTTTGTAGTGACTGGGTGTATTGATACACCATCCAAAGTGTAATTAATAACTTCACCATGCTCAAAGGGCTATTCAATGTCTGCTTTTTTAAATGTTTACCCATCTACCAATAAGTGCCCTTCTTTGCGAGGCATTGGAAAACCTCCCTGGTCTTTGTGGTTGAATCTGTTGTATTGGATTTGCCCCAAACATAACATTTTCTATTCAGGACTAAAGTTAATTGCTTTGGCACATTGTTTTATAGTTTTACTTTAGTGCCTTGTTGTAAACAGGATGCATGTTTTGGAATATTTTTATTCTGTACAGGCTTCCTTCTTTTCACTCAACTAGGTTAGTATTGTGGAGTAACTATAGTATGTAGAATGTTGTGGAGTCATCCTCAGTTTTCTCCTATCACTTATTTAAAGTCACCATTGGCCTCATAGTGAAATCCCTGAGCGGTTTCCTTCCTCTCCGGCAACTGAGTTAGGAAGGACGCCTGTATCTTTGTAGTGACTGGGTGTATTGATACACCATCCAAAGTGTAATTAATAACTTCACCATGCTCAAAGGGCTATTCAATGTCTGCTTTTTTAAATGTTTACCCATCTACCAATAAGTGCCCTTCTTTGCGAGGCATTGGAAAACCTCCCTGGTCTTTGTGGTTGAATCTGTTTGAAATTCACTGCGCGACTGATGGACCTTACAGATAATTGTATGTGTGGGTTACAGGGATGAGTAAGTCATTCAAAAATCATGTTAAACACTATTATTGCACACACTGAGTCCATGTAACTTATTATGTGAATTTTTAAGCACATTTTTACTCCTGAACTTTATTTAGGCTTGCCATAACAAAGGGATTGAATACTTACAGTATTGACTGAAGACATTTCAGCTTTTCATTTTTAATTAATTTGTTACAATTTCAAAAAACATAATTCCACTTTCACATTATGGGGTATTGTGTGTAGTCCAGTGACAAAACATCTCAATTTAATCCATTTTAAATTCAGGCTGCAACACCAAAAATGTTTTCAAAAGTCAGGGGTTGTGAATACTTTCTGAAGGCACTGTATAATAATAATAATATAATATGCCATTTAGCAGACGCTTTTATCCAATGCGACTTACAGTAATGTGCGAGTCCGCTAATTATCTCTATGTCCATTCAGAAAGTTTCCTAAAGTAGAATTTATGTAGTAATAAAAAAACACATAAATCACAAAGTCTTCATAATTCGTAAAGGTCATGTTAACTGACTGATATTATCTGATAGAATAAAACGTATAAGATCTCCTAAGCCTGTGTCAACCTAAGACCCTATTTTCAGCGTTTATTCCAAAACCGTATTCTTTCCAAATTCCTTTTTTCCCATAGGGATGGCTGAACGAACCAGAGGTAAATCGTTAACGGGTTTTAGGACTACAAGCTGGCGAGCTCTATTGACTTGACTGGAGACACCCTTTCTATTCATATGATAGACACTGCCTTCTCACAAGGGAATTACTGCAGCAGGTCGTAACTGCATTGTTTGTTGTTGTTCTTAAGATTCTAATTCTATATTGCGCCAAATTTGCACGCACCCCATGTACCATTACTGTGTCATGGAAAATATTCGTTATTTTCCAACTACCAATCAGCAACTGCGTCATAAATACGACTGCACACTGAGCATTGAGATTGTCGAAAGGCCAGTCTCTTTGGCAATGACAAGGAGTGGCAACGAGTGGAATGTTCGCTAAAGAGACAGGGACTCAGGCTAGTGAGACATGATGCCATCAACAGAATATGATGAACTGAAATCCAATTGTCCAAGAATTGTATTATTGTGAGAACTGGTGAGAGGTCCTCTCCTAGCTTCTAATCTTCTTCCCTTTTCCCCCTTTTCCCAGACAAACGGAACTGACGCCATCTTCTCCAACAGTTTGTTCATCTACCACATTCACAACGTGTCCTTCACCCGACCCGTGAGTGTGCCTTTCTCCTGTGTCTATCCTCTGGAATCAGAGACCAGCCTGGATGTGGCCATCAAACCCTACCTGTCGTAAGTGGAGACATTACAGTAAACAATGTAGAACATGGACAATGTAACACAATGTAACACATTGTAGAACATGGATAATGTAACACAATGTAACACAATGTAACACAATGTAGAACAATGTAGAACATGGACAATGTAACACAATGTAGAACAATGTAAAACAATGTAGAACAATGTAGGCTAATGTCAAGTTGCGTCAATTCAAATCTGGTATAGGAACAAAAAGAGGTCAAATAGAATAGACTAAAATAGACTATTATTTTAATTAATGCAAACACTTGAATGGTAAATATGATGTTCGTATATACGGGCCCACTGAAACACCACGCAGGGCAGTCAGAGAACTAACTTTTTCAACCCAAGGTTCTTCTTTAATACTCTGACAGAGATAGGTCCTGCTCCAGGCTGGGCCTGTCATAGTAGAGGCTGGGTGTGGTTTAAACTTACCCAACCTATCGATGGCGCACAGGCTGGTCCCAGCCCCTTGGCGCTTCACTGTTGCCGGGCATTAGTTGTTATCTTTACAACTTGTCTCGAGTCAGCAACCTCAGACATAGTTTGTCCTTCTTCATTGTAGCAGTACACATGTCCTTGAGCAGTTTAACAAAGAGGCAGTGTGTGTGTGTGTGAGTCACAAGTCTTATCTCAGCCTACCCCCTAACGGTTCCTCACATTAATCACAGCTTGTTATGTTAAACAATCTATATCAGTACAGCACAAACCTATTATGTTTAATCATTAATGTATTCTTTCTAAGCTAGTCATCACATCTAGTTGTAAGAGAATAGATCCCCACACTAACACATGTCAAACTGTCAGTATTCTGTTAATGCATAGACAGTTATTACTCTAAAACGGTGTTTCTTGATGATCCTTTAGATAATTAAGAGTTTTGCCCCTCTGTCCACTCATCACAGTACTGGTTGTTCTTGTTATTCCACGAAAATACTCAGTTGAAGCTGGCTGTGTAATAGTGTTAGCTTATAATATTAATAATAATAATAATTTAATATCTTGCCTATGTAAAGTGACTTTGGGTTTCTTGAAAAGCGCTTCAGAAATAGTGTATTTATTATTATTATTATTAATAAGAATAACAATTAATTGTATTTATCCTGTAAAGTGCATTTGTCGCACCCAAGGCACTGTTTGTCGTTCATCATCTCTGACTGCATCTCTTATTAACTAAATCTCCTATTCACCCCTTTGACAGGCTGAAGGATGCCAAAGTCGGTAAGGGCTCCAAAGTGGGCTCCAACATGACTCTGTACCGCAACGACAACTTCACAGAGGCTTACCCAGCGGGCGGAGTCACCTTGCCGGTGGGTTCCGTGCTGCACGTGCGTGTGTCCGTAGAGGAGTCAGAGACTGAGCGTTTTGTGGTCGTTCTGGAGGACTGCTATGCCACGCAATCCCCCGACCCTGAGGACATCATGCGATACTACATCATTCAGAACAAGTATGTGTGTGTGTGTGTCTTGGTTCATACTCAAGGAACATATGGAGGAGGTTTTCCCATTAAGCCTAGTCCTGGACTATAAAACACTTTAAATGGAGTTTCTCCATTGAGAATGCTTTTTAATCCAGGACCAGGTTTAATCTGTGTCTGGGAAACCGGCCCCTAATGTTTATGTATTTTGTGTTGCGTTATCTAACTTAAACCCTGGCCCTCCCTGTTTCCTAGATGTCCGACTGAATTCCGTCAGGTGAGGGTGGAGGAGAGCGGCTCGTCCCTCAGGGCTCGCTTCTCTGCTCTGCTGTTCCTCTACCAGGGGGACTACCGGGACGTCTTCCTGCACTGCAGACTCAGCCTTTGTGACCAGAGGAGCTCCTCCTGCACTCCAGTGAGTCCTGCATCTTTCCCGCTGGCTCATCCAATCAGTTTGTGGTCTCTCTCTGGTCTCACTCAGTTTGTGGTCTCTCTCTGGTCTCACTCAGTTTGTGGTCTCTCTCTGGTCTCACTCAGTTTGTGGTCTCTCTCTGGTCTCACTCAGTTTGTGGTCTCTCTCTGGTCTCACTCAGTTTGTGGTCTCTCTCTGGTCTCACTCAGTTTGTGGTCTCTCTCTGGTCTCACTCATTTTGTGTGTAGTCTCTCCGACTCTCCTGAGGCTCTCTTGAGTCTTTCTGTATCCACAGCACCTCAGAGTAGGAGTACTGATCTAGGATCAGGTCCCCACCTGTCCATATAGTCTTATTTATTATGACCTAAAAGGTGAAACTACTACTACAGCACTACTACTCTGAGAGGCTTCGTGGATACGGGCCCTGGTCTCTCTGTCTCAGTGTCTGGTCTCTCAGTATCTGGTCTCTCTGACTCAGTGTCTGGTCTCTCTGTCTCAGTGTCTGGTCTCTCTGACTCTCATGAGTCTCTCTGTCTCAGTATCTGGTCTCTCTGACTCTCCTGAGTCTCTCTGTCTCAGTATCTGGTCTCTCTGTCTCAGTATCTGGTCTCTCTGACTCAGTGTCTGGTCTCTCTGACTCAGTGTCTGGTCTCTCTGACTCTCCTGAGTCTCTCTGTCTGTGTCTGGTCTCTCTGTCTCAGTATCTGGTCTCTCTGACTCTCTCTGGTCTCTCTGTCTCCGTCTCTGGTCTCTCTGACTCTCTGGTCTCTCTGTCTCAATGTCTGGTCTCTCTGTCTCAGTCTCTGGTCTCTGTGACTCTCTCTGGTCTCTCTGACTCCTTCTCGTCTCTCTCCTCAGGTGTGCTTGAAAAGGAAATACCGCTCTGTCACCCCCTCCGTCCCCCTCGAACCCCTCACCATCGGACCAATCACCTGTGAGTATGACCTCCTTATAAGTTGTCAATCAAAACGAATGGTTTTGATCTCAGTGATGGACACTCAGGTAAATAACTAACTAACCAACTAAATAACTAAATAAATAACCGTATATTTGTTTTTGACTTTCAGGGTCCCAAAATGAAGATTGAACTTCCTGAATCCCTGTCATGCTTCCTGTATCCTAAATAAACAATGCATCCAATTATCGAAATTATTTATGTGAAGTTCATAAACCTATCTCACCTATACATAATTTATGATAAACAATGCCATTTCATATTTGACATACATCCAGTTATTAAAAATGTTCTTTTAATGATATTTTTATATTCCTCATAGGGCTAGAATGATTGGTAAAATATTTTATTTTGAACAAAGACAAATTTGTTGTTGAACCTTTAACTAAGGCTTGAGGACAGAAAGTGTATGTGCTGGACACTGATGTTTGATATGTGAAAATAAATGGACATATAGTTGGGATTATAGCAACACAAACATCTCCCTTTTCTAGTTTGGACTGCAGCAAGCACTTTTATTTGAAATAAAATTGTATTTAATCATATTGCTCTAAAATGCTTTGTATGTGCAATAATTTAATAGTGTTAACAAAGATGATAAATGTATTTATCAATGTGTTAATGTGTGGTCCTCTGTAGCTCAGCTGGTAGAGCACGGCGCTTGAAACGCCAAGGTAGTGGGTTCGATCCCCGGGACCACCCATACACAAAAAAATGTATGCACGCATGACTGTAAGTCGCTTTGGATAAAAGCGTCTGCTAAATGGCATATTATTATTATTATTTATTAATGTACGAATAATGTACTGGGCATGTACTTTACCATTGCTATAGCTTAGTTCTTTCTCATTTTGTATTTGTATTTATTATGGATCCCCATTAGCTGCTGCCAAGGCAGCATCTACTCTTCCTGGGGTCCAGCGAAATTAAGGCAGTTATACAATTTAAAAAACATTACAATACATTCACAACAGATTTCACAACACATTAAGTGTGTGCCCTCAGGCCCCTACTCTACTACCACATATCTACAATACAAAATCCATGTGTACGTGTGTGTATAGTGTGTATGTTATCGTGTGTTTGTATGCATGTGTCTGTGCCTATGTTTGTGTTGCTTCACAGTCCCCTCTGTTCCATAATGTGTATTTTTGTTTTTTAAATCTAATTTTACTGCTTGCATGAATTCATTGATGTGGAATAGAGTTCCATGTAGTCATGGCTCTATGTAGTACTGTGCACCTCCCATAGTCTGTACTGGACTTGGGGACTGTGAAGAGACCTCTGGTGGCATATCTTGTGGGGTGTACGTGGGTGTCTGAGCTGTGTGCCAGTAGTTCAAACAGACAACTCGGTGCATTCAACATGTCAATACCTCTCACAAATACAAGTAGTGATGAAGTCAATCTCTCCTCCACTTTGAGCCAGGAGAGATTGACATGCATATTATTAATGTTAGCTCTCTGTGTACATCTAAGGGCCAGCCGTGCTGCCCTGTTCTGAGCCAATTGCAATTTTCCTAAGTCCCTCTTTGTGGCACCTGACCACACGATTGAACAGTAGTCCAGGTGTGACAAAACTAGGGCCTGTAGGACCTGCCTTGTTTATAGTGCTAAGAAGGCAGAGCAGTGTTTTATTATGGACTTCTCCCCATCTAAGCTACTGTTGTATCAATATGTTTTGACCATGACAGTTTACAATCCAGGGTTACTCCAAGCAGTTTAGTCACCTCAACTTACTCAATTTCCACATTATGCATTGCAAGATTTAGTTGAGGTTTAGGGTTTAGTGAATGATTTGTCTCAAATACAATGCTTTTAGTTTTAGAAATATTTAGGACTAACTTATTCCTTGCCACCCATTCTAAAACAAACTGCAGCTCTTTGTTAAGTGTTGCAGTCATTTCAGTCGCTGTAGTAACTGACGTGTGGCATGTCGTTGGTAAATATTGAAAAAAGTAAGGGGCCTATACAGCTGCCCTGGGGAATTCCTGATTCTACCAGGATTATGTTGGAGAGGCTTCCATTAAAGAACACCCTCTATAGCAGGGGGTGCATGGAGGAATGGGCCAAAATACCAGCAACAGTGTGTGAAAACCTTGTGAAGACTTACAGAAAACGTTTGACCTGTGTCATTGCCAACAAAGGGTATATAACAAAGTATTGAGAAACTTTTGTTATTGACCAAATACTTATTTTCCACCATAATTTGCAAATAAATTCATTAAAAATCCTACAATGTGATTTTCTGGATTTTTTTTTCTCATTTTGTCTGTCGTAGTTGACGTGTACCTATGATGAAAATTACAGGCCTCTCTCATCTTTTTAAGTGGGAGAACTTGCACAATTGGTGGCTGACTAAATACTTTTTTCCCCCACTGTACATGGTTAGTTATAACAGAATAGCAGAGCTTTGCCTCTATCATCTCCCTCTCTCCAGAACAAAGATCCACTCTCTCTATATATACACTCTGTTACAAGTCTCTCCACAAACATCTGATAATCATCATGGGCACTCCCATTCTTTGATGTTATTACTCTTTACCCCAAGTCAGTATATCCTGTCCATCCATCATGCTATCATAAACATCAGTAATCTCCTTTGACATAACGGAATGTAGACTCTGTGGCGCCAAGCCAATTATCTAGTAACTCTAACCTGGTCCCCACGATATTATGACATGACATCATAACACTATAAAAACCTCATATCAGAGCCGAACTCGTACGACGAAGCTGCTGCTGGAGTCAGCCTAGTTGGAGTTAGCACCGCTGTCGCTGACACAGGCAGTCCCAGCGATGAAGGCGCAGGTAGATAAGGCACCAGTGCAGCGAAGCTATTCCTTATGTCAATCTGCTCCGAACCTCTTTCAGTCACTCCGGTCCGCTTAGCAGCATCCCACGACTTGTGAAATGGGACCAGTGCTGATTGGAACACCCTTCTTGCTGTTCTCCGTCTACTTCACTACAGGATGGAGGAGGAGAAGCAGATGGAGACGACTTCCTTGGCAGGCAAGTTCCAGGTAGCACAGGCCATTCGGATAGGGACAGATGACAAGGCTGGGAAACATCCATCAGGCCCAAGCGGCGTCCTGCCATAGGAGTTGAGAACGAGAAAGTTCTCATTTGCATTTTCCCCATAAATTCGTGCAAAATTGAGATTTGTTTGCTAAGCATAGCCACCTCATTCCTGTAGTCCTCCACTAGCAAACAATTTCCGCACTGGATCTCCGGATTGTCAATATTGTCCCGGACAAGAGTGTAAAATAAACACAGCTTCTACAGCGCTGGAAACGTTCATTAGCTATTCCAGGCGAAGTGGGCTCTATTGCAACCTAGCTAGCTAGCTGGCTAGTTGGTAGCAGGTGTTGACACAGGTATCTGAGTTCTTGAGTTCCGAAGTTTTCGGCGTTGAGTCGGTGTCTCCCGACAGCAGCTGGCAGGGAAACACTAGAAGCACAATGAGGGGCTATCCTGATCACACTCACACACTGGGAATAAGTACTTTCCTTTAGCTAAAGCTATTGCGAGCGTTGTACGAGTTCCCTTCGGGTAGTCTGGCTCGGCAGTAGTCTGGCTCGGCTGTAGTCATTGGGATCAGTCAAGACAATGATGAACCAGTAGGTGTCAGTATTACCACAAAAACTCTGGTAGAAGTCTGCAACGTCACGGCAAAACAACAGCAGACTTAGAACGAGGAAACAAATGTTATAATTCCAATGAATTACGTAATTAATTAATTAAAAGGAAAATTCCATTTCTTTTCAACCTCATTTTCATTATTTCCAGCACAATACCGTTGTCTACATATGTGGAAACGGCGCATTTCTACATTTTGTAGAAACAAATACATGTATACATTTAAAACGTTCTACCTGATGACATCATCAAAAGTTAAAATATGTTAAAAACATTGGCTGTGTTCCAAAATGCGCACTTGCATTCTCCTGTTCTTGTCATACATACTCCTGCTCCCTCCCTCCAGTGCTCGATGTCGCAGGTCTACTAACCACCAGTCCTGGCATCCCACATTGTGCACACCTGGCAACCAACCAGAGAGTATACTGTCTAGTATCGGAGAACGCAGATCGCTTAAAATCCGTTACATTTTAAATGTACTTCGACGTGACCTCCAACCTAAACAGGAAACTGCATCATCACGCGGCCGGCGTCAACAAAAGCTAGTTTTCATGCTAGCTAGGTACGTCTGTTTACATTGTAGCCAATGTAGCAGCATGAGCAACTAGTGCTAGCAATTCAGTGAACAACTATCCCAGAACCGTGTCCTCCGGTGGGATCGGACTGGAGGAGGAAGGGAGAGCTAGCTGGTTGGGAAAATGGCGGAAGCGGATGTTCTGTTTGAATCAGTGTTGCCAACTTAGCGACATTGTCGCTATATTTAGCAAGTATTCAGACCCTTCTAGCGACACATTTTCAAAAAAGCGACTAGCGACAAATCTAGCGACTTTTTCTGGTGTTATTGGAGACATTTGGAGACTCACGTGAAAGCACGTATCGTTCTTACTCTTCTCAACGAGCAGCGGGTGCTGCAGCGGGTACTGCCGTGGGCCCCACCCACGTCCCAAAGCACTCACAGGCAGCCCAGTCCTCGCGCAGCAGTCCCTCCCAGCTGCAGTTAGAGCAGGAGATGTTCACCCCTCCACGTCCAGACTGCAAATGAATCGCGCATGCGGGATGCCGCCGCTGGCTGATCCCGCCCTGGCTTACATTCAGGGCGGGATGTAAATGTAGGGTGTTTTTTACTCACTTTTTGTCTCTTCCACAACGTTTTTCCTCTCTCCTACAGCGTCCATCACAATTACATGCACATGGCAAATTAGGCGATGACGTCTTCTAGCGACTTTTAGGACAGCCAATAGCTACTTTCCTTACTGAGGAGTTGGCAACACTGGTTTGAATCAGATGGGGTGTCGAGTGGACATGAGAGTGAGAAGAATTGGATGACAGTGACGAATGCAACATTAAATAAGAGAAATAAAGTGGTAATGGAAACTAGGAAATCCAAGCCTAGTTCTGATTATTTTTTGGTTGGAATAAGGGTTTTGGATCGATGTTGCTACCTGGGAGATCCGTTTGAAGTCTCAATTAAAATTGTGGATGCGTTGGATGAGGTGGCGTCGATGAGAGTAACGAGAAGTTGGCTTATTTCTGTTTTTTTGTGTTTCTATGGAACAGAAGGAGCGTGCTCTGCGCCTCAAGAAGATGTCGGATTGGAATGTGTCGTGTGTGGATCTTCGAAGCAGGGCGCCTATCAAGGGTGTGGCGCTAGAAGTAAATGCAAAGGATATACATCAATAATTGGATCAAGTGGTTGGAGCACAACAACTGACCTGCATGTGGAAGCCCGCTTCATCCATTCTATTGTTTTTTGATGAAGAGTCTCTCCCTTCGTTATATGAGATTCCCTGTGAGAGCCTTCGTTCCCAAACCCATGCAGTGTGAGAAATGTAAATGATTTGGTCATGTGTCAAGTGTATGTAGACTGAAGGAGTATTATATGCCACCTGAGCCTAAATGCTGCAATTGTGGTGGTGAACATGCACCCGAATTCCTGAAGTGTCCTGTTACGGTGAATGAGACTGAGGTGGCAAGAATAAGGACTGTCCAGAATGTGTCCTATCCGGAGGCGGTGAGAAGAGTGGAAGAAAGGAGTGGAGTTGAAGAAGTAATGGTAGGAGTAGAGACAATGGATAATATCAACAGAGGGGTCATGAAATGTTGCATGTTAAGAAGGTGGACTTTGTAGCGTTTATTACTTTGGTTATCGACTGCACAACGCAAACGGAGAGGAAATCTGAGAAAATGGGCATAATTGTGAGTGCGGCTGAGCGTTTTTTGGGACTCACTAATTTTTCGGAACAGGCATTGCAAGGAATCCTGTCGATGAATGCTCCGTCCTGTGTAGGAATGTAATTTGAACTGTGACTGAAGGAGTGGGATGGTTTGATTTATTTTTGTATTTTGTATTATGTCGGGTCCCCCCCGCGTCCTCCCGCAATGGAATATATATATATATATTTTTTTTTTATATTCCATACAGTAGGTGGTGGCAATACACCAATAGGTGTAGTCTGCCATAAACCTTTACAGAAGAAGAGGAACAACAACTATCCCAGAATGGGAATATTTAACACAAATAACAAGTAATAGAATCGATTTTCTCTGTTAGTGAATTAAGCTGACACCAAAAAAAATACGAAATAAGATATTTTGCTACCTGTTTAAGAACGATAAATACCCACAATAGTAGTGTTTCACTGTGAAGCTAATATTGCATTGCGATATTTTATGCATTGTGGTAAATTCATACAACTGTAACACTCATGCGTATTTATTAAATGACACTGATGTTCAAGATAGCTTTGTTTTACATTCACCTTATGCATTGCTTAATTTGAGCCAGTGTGGTGATTTAAGTAAAATATATTTGAGTAGTTAACAGGGAAACAAGGAGTCTCAGACAGTTCGCAATAGAACATACCAGAGGGGGGCATCGTTTACTAGGCTACCTAAATTATTGGGATCATCAGGTTACCACCAGTTTTTGGAATACATTGAGTTCGTTGACAAAACAGACAATGGGACGCCTTTTCACATGGAGATGTATTTGTCAAAGGTCCGCGGTGGGTCTGTATAAACTAAGCTGATATAATGGAGACAGGTTTGTAGCAGCGAATGTCAACTATTCATTTACTGTTATAGTATTTCTAAGTAGCAGCCATATCAGCCACGGAAACTAATTGTTTCACTTTATGATATAACATTTTGATATTTTTTTTTGCCTGACTAGGGCTCTCTACCTGAAATGTTATGATTTTCTTGTGATCAAAACAACACTATTTTGCTCAAATAGAGATAGAATCTCCCTGTTGCTCAGTTGGTAGAGCACGGCGCTTGCAACGCCAGGGTTGTGGGTTCGTTTCCCACGGGGGGGGGCAGTATGAAAATGTATGCACTCACTAACTGTAAATCGCTCTGGATAAGAGCGTCTGCTAAATGACTAAAATGTAAATCTAATTGTGTTTCTTTGAAAAATTGGGCCTGGTTGAGAATATAACATTCTGCCTGAGTGTGGCGCTGTTTACCGCAATTTACTGGATTATTTTGTGACCAGAACAAAACTACTTATTTTACTCAACTATAGATTTAAATAAATTGTGTTTCTTAAAAAAGATGGCCCTGGCTGACATGGACTGTTTCCTCACCTTATTCTCCTTGTGGTTATCCATGGTTGTTGGTTATTTACCTGGTAACAACAAGTGAAAACTTAACAAGGACTGAAGCGAGACACCTTATTTTACTCAACAAAGATTGAAATAAATGTTGGAAAGGATCCAGAGGCTGGTTATCTTTCAGGACGGTAGATCTCCAGGAAGAGGGTTGGACTGAAAACCCACTGGACGGTAGATCTCCAGGAAGAGGGTTGGACTGAAAACCCACAGGACAGTAGATCTACAGGAAGAGGGTTGGGCAGCCCTGGCCTACACTATCACAGCGAGGTCAAACAGGGGTGTGTGTGTGTCATATTATCAAATGTCCACAGCAACACTATTAATGATTCTCTAGCCCCAGTGTATGTGGTGTACCATGGTCTTAGTCATACTCTCACTAACCCTCATCTTTTCTCTGTCTCTCCGTCCGGAGGGCCTGAGGCTCTTGGACCATGACTGAGGACACCCTGGCCTGACACCTGGATGTGCCCCCCCCCCCCCCCCCCCCCATAATTAACCTATACAGCTCTGGAGCCATTGTCTTACCTACAGTACTACTGAAATAACTTCTGTCAATTATTTGTCATTTTATAGAATACCCTTTCTTAATAATGACTCAAAGGTGTGTGACCATTAACATTGTCTGTCCTTCTCCCAAAGTGTGGACTTGCACATTTTAACAATGGTGTAAAGTAGCTCAAGCCAATGCTTACACCTATCCAATGCTTGGACGTCCATGAGGAGAGGGGTGGACAATTGGTATTATAGAGTACTACAGTATGAGTCATAATACCCTTAAACCTTAGTGGTCAAACAGGGAAATGGTTCCAATCGTTTTTCCACCATTCATTTTTCCCATAAGGGATCTTAGAAACACTTCAAATAAGGGCTGTGTTTCATGAAGGTTTACCCTGGCGTGACGTTTTGATAACCGTGTAAATCTCTCTAGGACAAGGTTACTTTTTTATCAATATATTGGCCTGTATTTACCCCCAACAAATGAAATGCTAATTAGCTGCTAATGTGGCTATTATTAAAAAAACTACAAATGACATGATCGGGACGAGACTACCGATTCGAGGTAAAGGTAAGAATCTCTGGATTAACTATCTGTTTGCTAAATGTTGTAATGAATAAATTGGCTACATTTCTTTAAATTGACAATTCTGTGAACTGTCTTGGGCAAGTTTTAAATTGTCACAATACCTGTTAGCAAAGGTGTCAGCTAGAGATGACGTGCAGGAGCTTGCAGGGATTTGTAGTCTTGCATGATGTTTACTTTGATGCTAATTAGCATTTTTTCGATTCTGAGAGTAAATAGAGCTGAATATATATTGATAAAAGTCACCTTGTCCCAGAGAGATTTACATGGTTATCAAAACATCACGCCAGGGTAAGCCTACACGAAACACAGCCCTTATTTTAAGTATGGGAAAAATGAATGGTTGAAAAACGATTGGAACCATTTTCCTGTTTGACAGCTAGGTTTTATGGGTATTATGACACCTCCACTGTGGGGTTCTATACAGAGAAAAGTTACAGGGAATAGGGTGCCCTTTGGGACGCATTCTGCCAGTTGAGCCCCACCCTGCCTATTTAGCCTCGGCCCAAACTATATCGCCATTACATTTACATTTTACATTTACGTCATTTAGCAGACGCTCTTATCCAGAGCGACTTACAAATTGGTGCATTCACCTAATAGCCAGTGGGATAACCACTTTTTTATTTTTATTTATTTATTTATTACCAGTTGTTGTCTTAGCTCTCTCCAATAACACCTGTGATTGCTTTATGCCTCTCTCCTATGTCAATATGCCTTGCCTATTGCTGTTCTAGTTAGTTCTTATTATACAATTTCACTGTAGAACCCCAAGTCCCTCTCAAACTGCCTCAAATAGTTCCTTTGTTCCACCCCCCATACACGCCGAGACCGGCTCAATCGGTGCCTCCAGTGATGCTATCTCTTTCATTGTTACCCAACGCTTAGGTTTACCTCCACTGTACTCATATCCTTCCATATCCTTGTCTGTACATAATGCCCTGAATCTATACAATGCCCGGAAATCTTCCCCCTTTATTCTCTGTACCCAACGCACTAGAAGACCAGTTCTTAAAGCCTTTAGCCCTATCCTTATTCTAGTCCTCCTCTGTTCCTCTGGTGATGTAGAGGCTAACCCAGGCCCTGCAGCCCCCAGTATCACTCTTACTCCCCAGGAGCTATCATTTGTTGACTTCTGTAACCGTAAAAGCCTTGGTTTTCTGCACGTTAACATCAGAAGCCTCCTTCCTAAGTTTGAGTTATTCACTGCGTTAGCACACTCCGCCAACCCTGATGTTCTAGCAGTGTCTGAATCCTGGCTTAGGAAGGCCACCAAACATTCAGAAATGTCCATCCCCAACTACAACATTTTCCATCTAGATAGAACTGCCAAAGGGGGTGGAGTTGCAATCTACTGTAGAGAGAGCCTGCAGAGCTCTATCATACTATCCAGGTCTGTGCCCAAACAGTTTGAGCTTCTACTTCTAAAAATCCACCTTTCCAGAAATAAGTCTCTCACTGTTGCCGCTTGCTACAGACCCCCCTCAGCCCCCAGCTGTGCCCTGGACACCATATGTGAATTGATTGCCCCCCATTTATCCTCAGAGTTCGTACTGCTTGGTGACCTAAACTGGGATATGCTTAACACCCCGGCCATCCTACAATCCAAACTAGATGCCCTCAATCTCACACAAATTATCAATGAACCTACCAGGTACAACCCTAAATCCATAAACATGGGCACCCTCATAGATATCATCCTGACTAACTTACCCTCTAAATACACCTCTGCTGTCTTCAACCAGGATCTCAGCGATCACTGCCTTATTGCCTGCGTCCGTAACGGGTCCGCGGTCAAACGACCACCCCTCATCACTGTCAAACGCTCCCTAAAACACTTTAGCGAGCAGGCCTTCCTAATTGACCTGGCCCAGGTATCCTGGATGGATATCGATCTCATTCCGTCAGTAGAGGATGCCTGGTTGTTCTTTAAAAGTGCTTTCCTCTCAATCTTAAATAAGCATGCCCCATTCAAAAAATACAGAATTAAGAACAGATATAGCCCCTGGTTCTCCTCAGACTTGACTGCCCTTGACCAGCACAAAAACATCCTGTGGCGTACTGCATTAGCATCGAATAGCCCCCGCGATATGCAACTTTTCAGGGAAGTCAGGAAAGCAAAGGCTAGCTTTTTCAAACAGAAATTTGCATCCTGTAGCACTAACTCCAAAAAGTTTTGGGACACTGTAAAGTCCATGGAGAATAAGAGCACCTCCTCCCAGCTGCCCACTGCACTGAGGCTAGGAAACACTATCACCACCGATAAATCTACAATAATCGAGAATTTCAACAAGCATTTTGCTACGGCTGGCCATGCTTTCCACCTGGCTACCACTACCCCGGCCACCAGCTCTGCACCTTCCGCTGCAACTTGCCCATGCCCCCCCCCCCCCCCCCCCCGCTTCTCCTTCACACAAATTCAGACAGCTGATGTTCTGAAAGAGCTGAAAAATCTGGACCCCTACAAATCATATGGGCTAGACAATCTGGACCCTTTCTTTCTAAAATTAGCTGCCGAAATTGTCGCAACCCCTATTACTAGCCTGTTCAACCTCTCTTTCGTAACGTCTGAGATCCCCAGAGATTGGAAAGCTGCTGCGGTCATCCCCCTCTTCAAAGGGGGTGACACTCTAGATCCAAACTGTTACAGACCTATATCCATCCTACCCTGCCTTTCAAAAGTTTTTGAAAGCCAAGTTAACAAACAGATCACCGACCATTTCGAATCCCACCGTACCTTCTCCGCTATGCAATCCGGTTTCCGAGCTGGTCATGGGTGCACCTCAGCCACGCTCAAGGTCCTAAACGATATTATAACCGCAATCAATAATAGACAGTACTGTGCAGCCGTCTTCATCGACCTGGCCAAGGCTTTCGACTCTGTCAACCACCGCATTCTTATTGGCAGACTAAATAGCCTTGGTTTCTCAAATGACTGCCTCGCCTGGTTCACCAACTACTTCTCAGATAGAGTTCAATGTGTCAAATCAGAGGGCCTGTTGTCTGGACCTATGGCAGTCTCTATGGGGGTGCCACAGGGTTCAATTCTTGGGCCTACTCTTTTCTCTGCGTATATCAATGATGTCGCTCTTGCTGCTGGTGACTCTCAGATCCACCTCTACGCAGACGACACCATTTTGTATACATCTGGCCCTTCATTGGACACTGTGTTAACAAACCTCCAAACGAGCTTCAATGCCATACAACACTCCTTCAGTAGCCTCCAACTGCTCTTAAACACTAGTAAAACTAAATGCATGCTCTTCAATTGAATGCTGCTGGCACCTGCCCACCCGACTAGAATCACTACTCTCGACGGGTCTGACCTTCATACCGCCCCAACAGATCCACAGATGAAACTCTCCTTCCAGACTCACATTAAGCATCTCCAATCCAAAGTTAAATCTAGAATCGGCTTCCTATTTCGCAACAAAGCCTCCTTCACTCATGCTGCCAAACTTGCCCTCGTAAAACTGACTATCCTACCGATCCTTGACTTCGGCGATGTCATTTACAAAATAGCCTCCAACACTCTTCTCAGCAAATTGGATGTAGTCTATCACAGTGCCATCCGTTTTGTCACCAAAGCCCCATACACTACCCACCACTGTGACCTGTACGCTCTTGTTGGCTGGTCCTCACTACATATTCGTCGCCAAACCCACTGGCTCCAGGCCATCTATAAATCACTGCTAGGCAAATCCCCGCCTTATCTTAGCTCATTGGTCACCATAGCAACACCCATCCGTAGTATGCGCTCCAGCAGGTATATCTCACTGGTCATCCCCAAAGCCAACACCTCCTTTGGCCGCCATTCCTTCCAGTTCTCTGCTGCCAATGACTGGAACGAACTGCAAAAATCTCTGAAACTGGAGACTCTTATCTCCCTCACTAACTTTAAGCATCAGTTGTCAGAGCACCTTACCGATCACTGCACCTGTACACAGCCCATCTGAAATTAGCCCACCCAACTACCTCATCCCCATATTGTTATTTATTTTGCTCATTTGCACCCCAGTATCTCTATTTGCACATCATCTCTTGCACATCTATCATTCCAGTGTTAATACTAATTGTAATTATTTTGCACTATGGCCTATTTATTGCCTTACCTCCAAAACTTGCTACATTTGCACACACTGTATATATATATTTTCTGTTGTATTTTTGACTTTATGTTTTGTTTTACCCCATATGTAACTCTGTGTTGTTGTTTTTATCGCACTGCTTTGCTTTATCTTGGCCAGGTCGCAGTTGTAAATGAGAACTTGTTCTCAACTGGCTTACCTGGTTAAATAAAGGTGAAAATAAATATATATATACAGTGGGGAAAAAAAGTATTTAGTCAGCCACCAATTGTGCAAGTTCTCCCACTTAAAAAGATGAGAGAGGCCTGTAATTTTCATCATAGGTACACGTCAACTATGACAAATTAAGAAAAAAAAATCCAGAAAATCACACTGTAGGAATTTTTATGAATTTATTTGCAGATTATGGTGGAAAATAAGTATTTGGTCACCTACAAACAAGCAAGATTTCTGGCTCTCACAGACCTGTAACTTCTTCTTTAAGAGGCTCCTCTGTCCTCCACTCGTTACCTGTATTAATGGCACCTGTTTGAACTTGTTATCAGTATAAAAGACACCTGTCCACAACCTCAAACAGTCACACTCCAAACTCCACTATGGCCAAGACCAAAGAGCTGTCAAAGGACACCAGAAACAAAATTGTAGACCTGCACCAGGCTGGGAAGACTGAATCTGCAATAGGTGAGCAGCTTGGTTTGAAGAAATCAACTGTGGGAGCAATTATTAGGAAATGGAAGACATACAAGTCCACTGATAATCTCCCTCGATCTGGGGCTCCACGCAAGATCTCACCCCGTGGGGTCAAAATGATCACAAGAACGGTGAGCAAAAATCCCAGAACCACACAGGGGGACCTAGTGAATGACCTGCAGAGAGCTGGGACCAAAGTAACAAAGCCTACCATCAGTAACACACTACGCCGCCAGGGACTCAAATCCTGCAGTTCCAGACGTGTCCCCCTGCTTAAGCCAGTACATGTCCAGGCCCGTCTGAAGTTTGCTAGAGTGCATTTGGATGATCCAGAAGAGGATTGGGAGAATGTCATATGGTCAGATGAAACCAAAATAGAACTTTTTGGTAAAAACTCAACTCGTCGTGTTTGGAGGACAAAGAATGCTGAGTTGCATCCAAAGAACACCATACCTACTGTGAAGCATGGGGGTGGAAACATCATGCTTTGGGGCTGTTTTTCTGCAAAGGGACCAGGACGACTGATCCGTGTAAAGGAAAGAATGAATGGGGCCATGTATCGTGAGATTTTGAGTGAAAACCTCTTTCCATCAGCAAGGGCATTGAAGATGAAACGTGGCTGGGTCTTTCAGCATGACAATGATCCCAAACACACTGCCCGGGCAACGAAGGAGTGGCTTCGTAAGAAGCATTTCAAGGTCCTGGAGTGGCCTAGCCAGTCTCCAGATCTCAACCCCATAGAAAATCTTTGAGGGAGTTGAAAGTCCGTGTTGCCCAGCGACAGCCCCAAAACATCACTGCTCTAGAGGAGATCTGCATGGAGGAATGGGCCAAAATAGTGTGTGAAAACCTTGTGAAGACTTACAGAAAACGTTTGACCTGTGTCATTGCCAACAAAGGGTATATAACAAAGTATTGAGAAACTTTTGTTATTGACCAAATACTTATTTTCCACCATAATTTGCAAATAAAATCATAAAAAATCCTACAATGTGATTTTCTGGATTTTTTTTCTCATTTTGTCTGTCATAGTTGACGTGTACCTATGATGAAAATTAAAGGCCTCTCTCATCTTTTTAAGTGGGAGAACTTGCACAATTGGTGGCTGACTAAATACTTTTTTTCCCCACTGTATATTGTAAATAATTTCTCCATCCCATTCCTCCTGTTGAGCCCCACCCTGCCTATTGTAAATCATTTCTCCATCCCATTCCTCCTGTTGAGCCCCACCCTGCCTATTGTAAATCATTTCTCCATCCCATTCCTCCTGTTAAGCAAATGAAGAGGAGAGCCTGTGACTATACTTGATGTAGTAAATTACTTTTCCTGTCAATGACTTTATTTTATAAATGTCCTTTATTGTGTATGTGTGTCCTTTTTGAAGGTTTAATAAAACCTTAATTCAGCCAAGAAATCCATATTTTCATTGTTGGACTATTCAACACACTGAGCAGTCATGTACCAATGAGGTTAATTAGTTACATTGCAGTTGTGTGTGGTGTTGTTGCCATTCGCACTCATCTAGCCTTGTTATGGAATAACTGATAACTGACTAAGTCACACTTCCAGTTTGTACTAATCTATATTTGACTTGCTGTTCTACAGAGATACAAACTGTAGAAAAGTATATATTCAAGACCCTATGGTCAGATGGCTTTTCATAAAGATGTCATGGTAAGTAATGGAATCCAAGTTTCTGGGTGAGTGACTTGAGGGGGAGAAAGAACCAGTGGAGGCAGCAACAGGCAGGTAGAGGGGGGCCAGATGGGATTGGGCCAGGTAGCAGGAAGAGGGGGGCCAGGTGTGATTGGGCCAGGCAGGTAGAGGGGGACCAGGGGGATTGGTCCAGGCAGGTAGCAGATAGAGGTGTGCCAGGTGGATTGGGCTAGGCAGGTAGCAGGTAGAGGGGGCCCAGGTGGGATTGGGCCAGGCAGGTAGCAGGTAGAGGGGGGCCAGGTAAGATTGGGCCAGGCAGGTAGCAGGTAGAGGGGGCCCAGGTGGGATTGGGCCAGGCAGGTAGCAGGTAGAGGGGGCCCAGGTGGGATTGGGCCAGGCAGATGGCAGGTAGAGGGGGACAGGTAAGATTGGTCCAGGCAGGTAGCAGGTACAGGGGGCCCAGGTGGGATTGGGCCAGACAGGTAGCAGGTAGAGGGGGGCCAGGTAAGATTGGGCCAGGCAGATGGCAGGTAGAGGGGGGCAGGTAAGATTGGGCCAGGCAGGTAGCAGGTAGAGGGGGCCAAGGTAGGATTGGGCCAGGCAGGTGGCAGGTAGAGGGGGCCCAGGTGGGATTGGGCCAGGCAGGTAGCAGGTAGAGGGGGGGCAGGTAAGATTGGGCCAGGCAGGTGGCAGGTAGAGGGGGGCAGGTAAGATTGGGCCAGGCAGGTAGCAGGTAGAGGGGGCCCAGGTGGGATTGGGCCAGGCAGGTAGCAGGTAGAGGGGGCCCAGGTAAGATTGGGCCAGGCAGGTAGAGGGGGGGGCAGGTAAGATTTGGCCAGGCACGTCCAGGTGTCAGGCCAGGGTGTCCTCAGTTGCAGTCCAAGCGCCTCAGGTTGATGGTTATTTACCTGGTAACAACAAGTGAAAACTTAACAAGGACTGAAGCGAGACACCTTATTTTACTCAACAAAGATTTAAATATATGTTGGAAAGGATCCAGAGGCTGGTTATCTTTCAGGACGGTAGATCTCCAGGAAGAGGGTTGGACTGAAAACCCACAGGACGGTAGATCTACAGGAAGAGGGTTGGGCAGCCCTGGCCTACACTATCACAGCGAGGTCAAACAGGGGTGTGTGTGTGTCATATTATCAAATGTCCACAGCAACACTATTGATGATTCTCTAGCCCCAGTGTATGTGGTGTACCATGGTCTTAGTCATACTCTCACTAACCCTCATTTTTTCTCTGTCTCTCCGTCCGGAGGGCCTGAGGATCTTGGACCATGACTGAGGACACCCTGGCCTGACACCTGGATGTGCCTGCCCCACCCACCCCATAATTAACCTATACAGCTCTGGAGCCATTGTCTTACCTACAGTACTACTGAAATAACTTCTGTCAATTATTTGTCATTTTATAGAATACCCTTTCTTAATAATGACTCAAAGGTGTGTGACCATTAACATTGTCTGTCCTTCTCCCACAGTGTGGACTTGCAAATTTTAACAATGGTGTAAAGTAGCTCAAGCCAATGCTTACACCTATCCAATGCTTGGATGTCCATGAGGAGAGGGGTGGACAATTGGTATTATAGAGTACTACAGTATGAGTCATAATACCCTTAAAACTTAGTGGTCAAACAGGGAAATGGTTCCAATCGTTTTTCCACCATTCATTTTTCCCAAAAGGGATCTTAGAAACACTTCAAATAAGGGCTGTGTTTCGTGTAGGTTTACCCTGGCGTGACGTTTTGATAACCGTGTAAATCTCTCTAGGACAAGGTTACTTTTTTATCAATATATTGGCCTGTATTTACCCCCAACAAATGAAATGCTAATTAGCTGCTAATGTGGCTATTATTAAAAAAACTACAAATGACATGATCGGGACGAGACATGATATGCTCTTGACCGTGATGTCATGTTTGGCATTGCCAGTGCGTTTGTTTATCCTATACACACAGGTTTAAGATGTGCTGATATGTTGATGATACTGTATGGGAGCAGTGAAATTGTAAGAAGTTGTGGTGATCTAAGTGTCCTTCATAGAAACATATGTTATGAAGATGTAATAAAGATGTTATTGGTTCAGCATAACTTCATGATTCAGCAGTTTGAGTATTTTACGGGCCATAAAATGACTATTGATCAATGGCACTGATACCTACATGTATACATATTGCCTTTGGTCAGATATGTATACGTTTTTGCCCACTACAGTATTCAAAGAGAGGATAAGCAGCTGTAGGCTAAGAATTGAGTGCCCAGTGGAAAACTGGCAAGCTTGGTTGAAAATACGTCATCACATTAGATGAGTATTGTCGAACCCACAGCACATCATTGGCCATCTATTGTGGTGCCCCTGACAGATGGCAAATGCATGGGGATGGTCGACTGACTAAAAACAACAACGGTGTCAGGAAGCAGCACACTATGGGAAAAAAAACTGCCCAAAAACAGAACCACTGTTTTACACATCAAGAAAGAGGAGTTAGATCAGCTTTTAGGCTATAATGGATGGTGTGAGTAGTTTATAATGTTTATCACATCATATATGAAGCGTGAACTCATTTCAGCTCTCCCTGGTTTGATGAATCAAGTCCAAGTGTTTGAATAAGGCTGTGTCACGTTTATAATCTCTAGAGAAGCTTTCGGAAGTTCATGTCACCAATTCCCAAAGCCATGTGACAAATGTAGTGATGGCTGCTTAGTCAGTAAAAGCTGGTGCTGATGTCTAAATCCAGTACTTTCTCTGATAAGGTATTGCATCTATAAACTATGTCACCATGTACTATCCTGTATACTGTGCTATGATACATCATGCTCTTATTTGAATCGCAAAGTAAACTGGTTGAATATGTGTGGTGAAAAGATATTGCTGACATGACCCGTGTAGCTCAGTTGGTAGAGCATGGCGTTTGCAACGCCAGGGTTGTGGGTTCGTTTCCCACGGGGGACCAGAAAAAAAATGTATGCACTCACTAACTGTAAGTCGCTCTGGATAAGAGCGTCTGCTAAATGACTAAAATGTAAAAAAAAATGTAATAAAAAAACTACAAATGACATGATCGGGACGAGACTACCGAATCGAGGTAAAGGTAAGAATCTCTGGATTAACTATCTGTTTGCTAAATGTAGTAATTAATAAATTGGCTACATTTCTTTAAATTGACAATTCTGTGAACTGTCTTGGGCAAGTTTTAAATTGTCACAATACCTGTTAGCAAAGGTGTCAGCTAGAGATGACGTGCAGGAGCTTGCAGGGATGTGTAGTCTTGCATGATGTTTACTTTGATGCTAATTAGCATTTTCGATTCTGAGAGTAAATAGAGCTGAATATATTGATAAGAATCACCTTGTCCCAGAGAGATTTACACGGTTATCAAAACATCACGCCAGGGTAAGCCTACACGAAACACAGCCCTTATTTTAAGTATGGGAAAAATGAATGGTTGAAAAACGATTGGAACCATTTTCCTGTTTGACAGCTAGGTTTTATGGGTATTATGACACCTCCACTGTGGGGTTCTATACAGAGAAAAGTTACAGGGAATAGGGTGCCCTTTGGGACGCATTCTGCCAGTTGAGCCCCACCCTGCCTATTGTAAATAATTTCTCCATCCCATTCCTCCTGTTGAGCCCCACCCTGCCTATTGTAAATCATTTCTCCATCCCATTCCCCCAGTTAAGCAAATTAAGAGGAGAGCCTGTGACTATACTTGATGTAGTAAATTACTTTTCCTGTCAATGAATTTATTTTATAAATGTCCTTTATTGTGTATGTGTGTCCTTTTTGAAGGTTTAATAAAACCTTAATTCAGCCAAGAAATCCATATTTTCATTGTTGGACTATTCAACACACTGAGCAGTCATGTACCAATGAGGTTAATTAGTTACATTGCAGTTGTGTGTGGTGTTGTTGCCATTCACACTCATCTAGCCTTGTTATGGAATAACTGATAACTGACTAAATGCCTCAGCATTAAGAAATCATTGGGGAAAGAAGTCACACTTCCAGTTTGTACTAATCTATATTTGACTTGCTGTTCTACAGAGATACAAACTGTAGAAAAGTATATATTCAAGACCCTATGGTCAGATGGCTTTTCATAAAGATGTCATGGTAAGTAATGGAATCCAAGTTTCTGGGTGAGTGACTTGAGGGGGAGAAAGAACCAGTGGAGGCAGCAACAGGCAGGTAGAGGGGGGCCAGATGGGATTGGGCCAGGTAGCAGGTAGAGGGGGGCCAGGTGTGATTGGGCCAGGCAGGTAGAGGGGGACCAGGGGGATTGGTCCAGGCAGGTAGCAGATAGAGGTGTGCCAGGTGGATTGGGCTAGGCAGGTAGCAGGTAGAGGGGGCCCAGGTGGGATTGGGCCAGGCAGGTAGCAGGTAGAGGGGGGCCAGGTAAGATTGGGCCAGGCAGGTAGCAGGTAGAGGGGGCCCAGGTGGGATTGGGCCAGGCAGGTAGCAGGTAGAGGGGGCCCAGGTGGGATTGGGCCAGGCAGATGGCAGGTAGAGGGGGACAGGTAAGATTGGTCCAGGCAGGTAGCAGGTACAGGGGGCCCAGGTGGGATTGGGCCAGACAGGTAGCAGGTAGAGGGGGGCCAGGTAAGATTGGGCCAGGCAGATGGCAGGTAGAGGGGGGCAGGTAAGATTGGGCCAGGCAGGTAGCAGGTAGAGGGGGCCCAGGTAGGATTGGGCCAGGCAGGTGGCAGGTAGAGGGGGCCCAGGTGGGATTGGGCCAGGCAGGTAGCAGGTAGAGGGGGGGCAGGTAAGATTGGGCCAGGCAGGTGGCAGGTAGAGGGGGGCAGGTAAGATTGGGCCAGGCAGGTAGCAGGTAGAGGGGGCCCAGGTGGGATTGGGCCAGGCAGGTAGCAGGTAGAGGGGGCCCAGGTAAGATTGGGCCAGGCAGGTAGAGGGGGGGGCAGGTAAGATTTGGCCAGGCACGTCCAGGTGTCAGGCCAGGGTGTCCTCAGTTGCAGTCCAAGCGCCTCAGGTTGATGGTTATTTACCTGGTAACAACAAGTGAAAACTTAACAAGGACTGAAGCGAGACACCTTATTTTACTCAACAAAGATTGAAATATATGTTGGAAAGGATCCAGAGGCTGGTTATCTTTCAGGACGGTAGATCTCCAGGAAGAGGGTTGGACTGAAAACCCACAGGACGGTAGATCTACAGGAAGAGGGTTGGGCAGCCCTGGCCTACACTATCACAGCGAGGTCAAACAGGGGTGTGTGTGTGTCATATTATCAAATGTCCACAGCAACACTATTGATGATTCTCTAGCCCCAGTGTATGTGGTGTACCATGGTCTTAGTCATACTCTCACTAACCCTCATTTTTTCTCTGTCTCTCCGTCCGGAGGGCCTGAGGATCTTGGACCATGACTGAGGACACCCTGGCCTGACACCTGGATGTGCCTGCCCCACCCCCCCCCATAATTAACCTATACAGCTCTGGAGCCATTGTCTTACCTACAGTACTACTGAAATAACTTCTGTCAATTATTTGTCATTTTATAGAATACCCTTTCTTAATAATGACTCAAAGGTGTGTGACCATTAACATTGCCTGTCCTTCTCCCACAGTGTGGACTTGCAAATTTTAACAATGGTGTAAAGTAGCTCAAGCCAATGCTTACACCTATCCAATGCTTGGATGTCCATGAGGAGAGGGGTGGACAATTGGTATTATAGAGTACTACAGTATGAGTCATAATACCCTTAAAACTTAGTGGTCAAACAGGGAAATGGTTCCAATCGTTTTTCCACCATTCATTTTTCCCAAAAGGGATCTTAGAAACACTTCAAATAAGGGCTGTGTTTCGTGTAGGTTTACCCTGGCGTGACGTTTTGATAACCGTGTAAATCTCTCTAGGACAAGGTTACTTTTTTATCAATATATTGGCCTGTATTTACCCCCAACAAATGAAATGCTAATTAGCTGCTAATGTGGCTATTATAAAAAAACTACAAATGACATGATCGGGACGAGACTACCGAATCGAGGTAAAGGTAAGAATCTCTGGATTAACTATCTGTTTGCTAAATGTAGTAATTAATAAATTGGCTACATTTCTTTAAATTGACAATTCTGTGAACTGTCTTGGGCAAGTTTTAAATTGTCACAATACCTGTTAGCAAAGGTGTCAGCTAGAGATGACGTGCAGGAGCTTGCAGGGATTTGTAGTCTTGCATGATGTTTACTTTGATGCTAATTAGCATTTTCGATTCTGAGAGTAAATAGAGCTGAATATATTGATAAGAATCACCTTGTCCCAGAGAGATTTACACGGTTATCAAAACATCACGCCAGGGTAAGCCTACACGAAACACAGCCCTTATTTTAAGTATGGGAAAAATGAATGGTTGAAAAACGATTGGAACCATTTTCCTGTTTGACAGCTAGGTTTTATGGGTATTATGACACCTCCACTGTGGGGTTCTATACAGAGAAAAGTTACAGGGAATAGGGTGCCCTTTGGGACGCATTCTGCCAGTTGAGCCCCACCCTGCCTATTGTAAATAATTTCTCCATCCCATTCCTCCTGTTGAGCCCCACCCTGCCTATTGTAAATCATTTCTCCATCCCATTCCCCCAGTTAAGCAAATTAAGAGGAGAGCCTGTGACTATACTTGATGTAGTAAATTACTTTTCCTGTCAATGAATTTATTTTATAAATGTCCTTTATTGTGTATGTGTGTCCTTTTTGAAGGTTTAATAAAACCTTAATTCAGCCAAGAAATCCATATTTTCATTGTTGGACTATTCAACACACTGAGCAGTCATGTACCAATGAGGTTAATTAGTTACATTGCAGTTGTGTGTGGTGTTGTTGCCATTCACACTCATCTAGCCTTGTTATGGAATAACTGATAACTGACTAAATGCCTCAGCATTAAGAAATCATTGGGGAAAGAAGTCACACTTCCAGTTTGTACTAATCTATATTTGACTTGCTGTTCTACAGAGATACAAACTGTATAAAAGTATACATTCAAGACCCTATGGTCAGATGGCTTTTCATAAAGATGTCATGGTAAGTAATGGAATCCAAGTTTCTGGGTGAGTGACTTGAGCGGGAGAAAGAACCAGTGGAGGCAGCAACAGGCAGGTAGAGGGGGGCCAGATAGGATTGGGCCAGGTAGCAGGTAGAGGGGGGCCAGATGGGATTGGGCCAGGTAGCAGGTAGAGGGGGGCCAGGTGAGATTGGACCAGGTAGCAGATAGAGGGGGGCCAGGTGAGATTGGACCAGGTAGCAGGTAGAGGGGGGACAGGTGTGATTGGACCAGGTAGCAGGTAGAGGGGGGACAGGTGTGATTGGTCCAGGCAGGTAGCAGGTAGAGGGGGGCCAGATGGGATTGGGCCAGACAGGTAGCAGGTAGAGGGGGGCCAGGTGAGATTGGACCAGGTAGCAGGTAGAGGGGGGACAGGTGTGATTGGTCCAGGCAGGTAGCAGGTAGAGGGGGGACAGATGGGATTGGTCCAGGCAGGTAGCAGGTAGAGGGGGGCCAGATGGGATTGGTCCAGGCAGGTAGCAGGTAGAGGGGGGACAGATGGGATTGGTCCAGGCAGGTAGCAGGTAGAGGGGGGACAGATGGGATTGGTCCAGGCAGGTAGCAGGTAGAGGGGGGCCAGATGGGATTGGTCCAGGCAGGTAGCAGGTAGAGGGGGGGCAGGTGGATTGGGCCAGGCAGGTAGCAGGTAGAGGGGGGCCAGGTGGATTGGGCCAGGCACATCCAGGTGTCAGGCCAGGGTGTCCTCAGTTGCAGTCCAAGAGCCTCAGGCCCTCCGGAAGGAGAGATGGAGAAAATATGGGGGTTAGTGAAAGCATGCACTTGGTGTAGAGAATAATAGTGTTGCTGTGGACACTGGACAATCTGACTGACTAATACACACACACACCTGTTTGACCTCGCTGTGATACTGTAAGCCAATTTATGTTACTTTTCTGAGTCAATTCAGGTAGCATTCAATGTCCTGAGTTTGGCAGGTTAAAGAGATGTGCAGAAAGATATTCAGCCTCTGTGGATCCTTTCCCCTTAATGTATTTTTCATCTCAGCCAAGCCCCTCTTTTCAAAGAAAACACAATTTAATTCTATCTCTATTTGAGCAAAATAAGTAGTGTTGTGATCACAAGAAAATCCTAACAATTCAGGTAAAGAGCCACAGTTTCCATTTCATGTGGATGAATTACCTGACACATGAAAAAAGTCACGACCGGGCTGATGGAAGCATGAAATGCTGGTACAACTTTATAAATGCTGACAGACAATTTGTTAGTTCGACATGGTGGGATCTTTTTGTGTCTGTATTATAAATTATGTGAGAAATGGCAGTGGAAACTCTTTTATGCGCAAATATTGATATAATAACCATCATATCCGAGTAAACTTGGAGTCACACGATGATATGTTGTGTGGTCCTCCGCCTACAACTCGGGAAAGCATGCAGTTTATTAGGCTACAGATGGAATAAATGAAGATGAACTTCACAGGGTGGTGAATGTGCACGGTGATGAGCTTGATGCTCCTTTCCAATAAATATCGACGGTCTTATTCTGGTAACATGATGATCGATGCTTGGCTGCCGTTTGACAAATACAAATAATATTGCTCTTGTTCATAATAATCTCATAATGTAGGAAGCCTACCCACACTGTATCTGTGAGCTGTTGGCTACAGCGCATCTGCCAAGACCAGTTTTGGTGACAAAATGCGATGGAAGAATGCGATGGAAACCCATTTAACTTGTATTTTTTGTTCAGTACATGGGAATTCAACGGCAAAAGTTATTTTATGTGCACTATGTCATCACGCACAGCTTTTTATCTGCAAAAAGTATGTTTGATGGAAACATCTCTGGTGGGAAAATGTGCATATTGTTTTATGCAGATTTTAAAATATTCGCATGAAAATCTGTCACAAATTGGATGGATACTTTTATTGAAATTCCAGCAAAAAGCAAACAAGATGGCTGTCTTTAAATGGGTTGCTATAGTTACTAAGAGACAAAGCCTGTAGCTATGTATAATGACCGTTAGCTAGATACAGTAGAATAACATAGCTTGCTAGTTGCTGTTCATGTACACTGATTTTCATACACTTGACATTTACATTACATTAACTTACCATTTTCTACAGAGAATTCATCCTAGCACTGCCTTTTAATTGTATTGACATCTAATTAAATAACTACTTTAGCTTTCAATAAACCGTACCTACCAAATCCTGCCCTGTCTCTTCCATTGAGGATTGAAACAACAGTCTCTTCCAGAACAATACATTCAAAATTAAAAAATAACAATGTGCCATTTTCATTAGCTTCTTCTTCTAGGGTATAAGTAGGTAATCAAAAACAACTGGCTACTCACGAGTGCCCAACTGTGTTCATATTAGTAACTACATGTCAGTGAAACTCCTCAAGAGCGCCACCCTGTCACTATACTCGTTCAACTGACAGCTATGGTAGCCAGCTCTAGCCAGGTAGTCAGCTCTCTAGCGCCCCTCTGACAGGAACATTTTCAGAATGAATTACTCTCTGTAGCTCAGCTGGTAGAGCACGGCGCTTGTAACGCCAAGGTAGTGGGTTCGATCCCCGGGACCACCAATACACAAAAAAATGTATGCACGCATGACTGTAAGTCGCTTTGGATAAAAGCGTCTGCTAAATGGCATATTATATTTATATTATTATTATTTAATTACAGTAGCCAGTGAAATATCCAGCCGTCAGTGATGGTATAATATAATATGCCATTTAGCAGACGCTTTTATCCAAAGCGACTTACAGTCATGTGTGCATACATTTTTTACGTATGGGTGGTCCCGGGGATCGAACCCACTACCCTGGCGTTACAAGCGCCATGCTCTACCAATTGAGCTACAGAGGACCACAGTAGTCAGCTCTCTAGCGCCCCTCTGACAGGAAAAATGTCAGGAAGAATTTGCCAGTGAGATAGCCAGCCGTCTTGGGGGGTATCTAAAAGTTAAAATTAAACTAACCACCCTCATATAGACACATTGACACACTGTGATCAATTTGCCATTGGTGGCAAAATAAATGAGAGCATAGAACTCAGAAATAGCCTATGGCCAATGCAGCAGTAGGCCTATAACTTCCATTGTCAACTAAGTAAACACATAAAAACAGTAGAAAATATCCTGATGAAAATTCTGGTTCTTTCAATCGCATTCATCTCTCTACTCCACCTGTCTTCCTCCCTTTCTATCTGTCTTGACTTGAGCTAGTGAAGTGCAACATTGTATCATCAAATCATCACTGGGTCTGGCGGGAAGCTGTAGCTAGCGAACTTGAAACATTGTATCAACTAGCCTATTCTTGGCCCTCAGAGTTTCCTGCGCCAGTGAGCTCGGGACAGACAGCTGTTTTTTATGACGTTTCCACTGGATATGGGATCATCGGATCATATTTTGCTATTTCACACCGAGGCTTGGTGATTATCGAGACCAGGAGTGTTGGAAAGATTTTTCAAATACTGAGGGACTATCATGCGCAATGTTTACTTATTAGTGGTGTATGTGGTGAGTTAAGACAATCAGAAATGAGACATTGCCAAATGGGCAATTTCCTACATATTCATGCATTCTGGACAGAGACGCACCATATCTTCGCCACACCCCCCTCCCCTTCTTCTTGATGCAACATTTTCAATTATGCTCAAGACACATTATCTTCACACATATTTTAGACGCGTTGCACTGACAGCCGCAACTCAATGAGCTAGACCTAATGCCACGTGCACTACCCAAATTCTCTTCCCAAATAAGCATAGGCCTACACACTTGTGATTTGAAACAATCCACAGCTATAAAAAAAAATAAAAAACGTATGATCCTCTGTGGCTAAGTCATGATGCCCTGGTGAAGTCTTTTGAATGATTTTATTTAGACAGAAGTAATTATATAATTTGTGCGAAACATCAATTTACTTTAGGGCAATCCAGCATCCTAACAGTGCACTGTGCACCCGCCAACTTTCCATTCCAATTCGCCAGACGCAGAAACCCGAGATAAACTCAGCAAAAAAAGAAACGTCCTCTCACTGTCAACTGCGTTTATTTTCAGCAAACTTAACATGTGTAAATATTTGTATGAACATAACAAGATTCAACAACTGAGGCATAAACTGAACAAGTTCCACAGACATGTGACTAACAGAAATGGAATAAAGTGTCCCTGAACAAAGGGGGGGTTAAAATCAAAAGTAACAGTCAGTATCTGGTGTGGCCACCAGCTGCATTAAGTACTGCAGTGCATCTCCTCCTCATGGACTGCACCAGATCTGCCAGTTCTTGCTGTGAGATGTTACCCCACTCTTCCACCAAGGCACCTGCAAGTTCCCGGACATTTCTGGGGGGAATGGCCCTAGCCCTCACCCTCCAATCCAACAGGTCCCAGACGTGCTCAATGGGATTGAGATCCAGGCTCTTCACTGGCCATGGCAGAACACTGACATTCCTGTCTTGCAGGAAATCATGCACAGAACGAGCAGTATGGCTGGTGGCATTGTCATGCTGGAGGGTCATGTCAGGATGAGCCTGCAGGAAGGATGATAGATTAATTTGTGTATTAAGAATAATGACTAAAGGATTTCACCCCAAATACAGTAGAAATGTGTATACGATATTCAAATTATCATGTAGTGTCAACCCACTAACAGAGGGGGTACTAAACATTCAAGGGTGAAGGAGAAGGCGGAAACTGTTTAAGAAAGCCACCTAAAGGTGGGAGGAGCATAGTGCCTTTGTTTGTCAAGAGGTATAAAAACAGTATGTGTTTTTGGCGCCAGAGCTCTCCATGAATAAAAATACAAAAAATCCTTCTTCGTGGTTATGGACCTTGAATCATTTATGATTAAAACCAGAGCCTTTCAACCTCTGGTAATGATTCAAGCTTAGGTTGAATTAGAGATAGAAATTCACAAAACAAAGGATATCTTCCCCGTAACGCACAGCGTTGAGATTGCCTGCAATGACAACAAGCTCAGTCTGATGATGCTATGACACACGCCCCAGACCGTGACGGACCCTCCACCTCCAAATCGATCCCACTCCAGAGTACAGGCCTTGGTGTAACACTCATTCCTTTGACGATAAACGCAAATCCGACCATCACCCCTGACCGCGACTCGTCAGTGAAGAGCACTTTTTGCCAGTCCTGTCTGGTCCAGCGACGGTGGGTTTGTGCCCATAGGCGACGTTGTTGCCGGTGATGTCTGGTGAGGACCAGCCTTACAACAGGCCTACAAGCCCTCAGTCCAGCCTCTCTCAGCCTATTGTGGACAGTCGCAGTGCTAGCTGATGGAGGGATTGTGCGTTCCTTTTTTTTGTGTGGGTATTTTACCCCCTTTTCCCCCCAATTTTGTGGTATCCAATTGGTAGTTACAGTCTTGTCCCATCGCTGCAACTCCCGTACGGACTTGGGAGAGGTGAAGGTCGAGAGTCGTGCATCCTCCGAAACACAACCCAGCTGAGCCAGCCATACCAATGGCAACCGAGTCAGCATGCACTGCGCCCGGCCCGCCACTGGAGTCACTAGTGCGCGATGGGACAAGAACATAGCTGCCGGCCAAACCCTCCCCTACCCTGGACGTCGCTGGACCAATTGTACGCCGCCCCATGGGTCTCCCGGTCGTGGCCGGCTGCGACAGAGCCTGGACTCGAACCAGGATCTCTTGTGGCACAGCTAGCACTGCGATGCAGTGCCTTAGACCACTGCGCCACTCGGGAGGTTGAGGATTGTGCGTTCCTGGTGTAACTCAGGCAGTTGTTGTTGCCATCCTGTACCTGTCCCGCAGGTGTGATGTTCGGATGTTCGTAGGCCAAACCGTTTAGATGCTACAGACGTTATCGTGAGAAGACCGATTTTCGGGATGTCTCATGGTCTGACAAACACCGCTCTAGCTTTGCCACCTTTCACCGCAGATGCGGAAGTGCGACATAGGCGGATGCGGTGGATTGAAAACTGATATCTCTAGTTTAAACCGACATATGTTGATGGAGATGTTGTTATTATGCTAATTATAAACGTGCATCTTTTGGTCAGCGCCCGTCTCTGTCAAATAAATTATCAATATTTAAATATTTTTTGGGGACAGGCAATGGCCGACCCTGCAGCAAGGTAGGCAGTAGGAACGGAATGATCTCAGCTAGACTGCTAGTTTGATTGTATTGACACTCCCAGAGTTACATTAGTCCGTTTTCGTCCAAAATATTGAGTAATTGAAACTGAAACAGTGCATCCCCAATGGCTGGGAGAAGCAAACAATGTAGCAGGCTAGCTGTGATTTGATTTGATTTGATATACAACAGCAATATTTGTTGGACTACCAATACATTTATTGGTGAATTATATTAACCATGCATTGAACTGCATCCATCTATTCTGCCAACAACATAATCGAATTTGGAGTCAAATAGAACCTATTTCAAAAACCTGTTATAAAGATGGTTTTGTAGCATAAACTATGAATTTGATATTTTTCACTGATATTATGATTGTCTGTTTGTTCCATATCTGCAAAGTAGCTAAAAAGCTGTCAGTTTCACTTTAAGCTGTTGATATAATTTTTGTATTTTGTAATATTTGATGTAACTATTATTATTATTTTTTTTTACTGTTGGTGTTTTTTACCTGCTGAGTTTATCGTTTAGCTCCAGAGATGGTGTGTGGGCAGAACTTCCTATGTGTGTTTTTGACAGTAGGCATGCTCACCTTGGCTGATAGTAACCTTCTCTCCATCTTTTTCTCTTTCCCTCTCTTTCAACTTTTCTCTCCACTCCCCTTCTGTCCCCTTAAAGGGCAACCTATCGCAGCCCCAGAGCTAGTGTGTAGGCGGAGCCTGGTACAGGTGGGTCTCAACAGGGCTAACCTGGAGGCTGCTGGTCTGAACGCTTCCTCTTCTTACCTGGCCGACCCAGAGGAGGCTAACGGCACGGTGTGGTACCAGGTTGGAACTCTCTGGAAGTGTGAACAAATTACCTCAATTTGTGCCAAAAGATGATGCAACAATGGAGGAGTAACTGACTATGCAAAAGATGATGCAACAATGGAGGAGTAACTGACTATGCAAATAATAAATCTATCTTATGGCCTTTTGTCTTTTCTCCAGACCAACGCCAGCCATGCTGTCTACTGTGGAGGAAATTAATTAATTAGACATACGATGCTGTTTTTCTACTTAGAGAATTGTCCATTGATTGATGCTAGTGTTTTTTGGCAATACAAGCTTGTCTTGTGTGACTTAGTCATGAATCTGAGCGCTCAGATTTATGAGCCGTTTGGGTGCGACCGCAGTATGTGACCTCCTGTGTTTACAATCAGCAGGAATTTAGCTATGTGGGAAGTGCAGGGAGGAACAGAGAAATGGTGGCGATATCAGCTATATTGATCTACACAGACGAGTTAAATTACTTTTTACAACTCTGTTCCCAGGGCCTGTTTCTGCATATCTGCTAACAGCCACGTAGACAAAAGAGGTTGTACTTTTTCTATAAAAACTGAGACCCAGCTATGATTCATTGGGCCTTAACCATGCACTTCAACAGTGCATGGTTAACTGCTCCATTTTTGCAAATCTTATAATAAAGTTGTTGTTTGAAGAATTTGCAGTCTCTCTTCCCTTTGAGTAAGAATTTCTATGACACTAATCCAACAGCTTATTTGTTTAATAAGCTTCTGACTCCCTCACTCGACCAGTGAGCCTTCCTTTCTCCTGTATCTATCCCCCTGGAGAGCAGCCTGGATGTAGCCGTCAGACCTACCTGTGAGAAATATGATATGTTTACACACTGTTTGCCAAATGTAATTTTTCATTTCTGTTTCCTGGTTTTCATTTACATTCAAATCGAACCCGTGATCCTTGATGTTGCTAATGCCATGCTCTATCAACTGGGCCACACTGGACCACAACTCAAGCTTTCATGATAAGCCACATTAACATTATATAATACATCTGACTTAAATTGATACTTTGGCTCCATTTCTTTTGCTAGATAGCGTTAGCAGCGCTAGTCGACTGTACCTCCACCAAAACGCCTGTATTTTTCATCCTATAGCTTTTTCTCCATCTTCTTTTTAAATAGTGAGCCAACATGTTTTCAACACTTTTATTTCCATGACTGATCATGGCTCTCTCTTGTCCCTCTGCAGCAGATATATAGTGAGCAATATGCTTGGAACATCAAATTGCAATAAAATCGTAGTATCGAAATCACAATACCTAGAGAATCGTGAAAATTTTGAGAATTGCAATACGTATCTTATCGTGAGGTCCCTGGCAGTTCCCAGCCCTGACACACACAGACACACACACCTCACTGGTAACCTTGTCTTTTCACTGTTTGTCTTCTAGGGACCAAATGGACAGAGTGAACCAAACAGCCCTGCAATGGGACACCAGAGAGCTTCTGTATCTTAACAATGATGAGATAATAAAGTGAACTGTACCTTTTACTATTATATCAGTCTGTTGTGTCATTATATCAATGTCTGTTGACTTAAGGTTAAGCAGAGCTAGGGTTAAGCTGAGGTTCTGATAGAATTTCATCTTGTTCATGTCTTTTATTTTCTACTTACTGTTTCACAGTTAACGTGACTAAACAGCAGGACTTAAGTCATTAAGAGGGTGATGCTTTCTTCTTCATCAATTAAAGGGTTCATGTATTTTTTGTTGGCCCTATTTTGAGAATGCCAGACCCATTTATTTTATGATGTACAGAAGGCCACATGACATGACCATATTTGGTCGTAGGCCCGTTGCTAAGGTGTTTAGTAAGTTATTTACTAAGGTTTTCTAATTGATTGATCAGGCTTAAATGTTATTTGACTCCCTTATAAGGGTGAACCCATTTTTTTAAAAGTATGTGCTAACTTCATCCATGAGCTCTTCTCATGGATTCACAGGCTCTAAACATTGAATACCTAGCTCTCAAATTCTTTATTCATGTAGAAGTGACATAACAATAAAACAAAACATAACAAATCACATTTTATTCGTCACGGAAACAACAGGTGTAGACTAACAGTGAAATGCTTAGTTACGAATCCTTCCCAACAACAGGTGTAGACTAACAGTGAAATGCTTAGTTACGGACCCTTCCCAACAACAGGTGTAGACTAACAGTGAAATGTTTAGTTACGGACCCTTCCCAACAACAGGTGTAGACTAACAGTGAAATGCTTAGTTACGGAACCTTCCCAACAACGCAGAGAGAAAGAAAATACAGAAATAATAGAAGAGTAAAACACGTAATAATGAAAGTAATAATAAATACACAACGAGTAACGATAACTTGGCTATATATACAGGTTACAGGTACTGAGTCGATGTGCAGGGGTACGAGGTAATAGAGGTAGATATTTACATATACAGTGCATTCGGAAAGTATTCAGACCCCTTTACTTTTTCCACATGTTGTTACGTTACAGCCTTATTCTAAAATGGATTAAATGTTGGGGGTTTTCTCATCAATCTACACACAATACCACATAATGACAAAGCAAAAACAGGTTTTTAGACATTTTAGCAAATGTATTAAAAAATAAAACACTGAAATATCACATTTCTCAGATCTGTGCCTCGACACAGTTGTCATACCAAGCGGTGATGCAGCCAGTCAAGATCCTCTGAATGGTGCAGCTGTAGAACATTTTGAGGATCAGAGGGCCCATACCAAATCTTTTTAGCCTCCTGGGGAGAGAAGAAGTGTTGTCAGGCCCTCTTCTCGACGGGAAATATAAGGGTGCAACCATTTTTTTTAAACGTATGTGCTAACTTCATACATGAGTTTCATGGATTCACAGGGGCTCTAAACATTGAATACCTAGCTCTCAAATTGTTCAAGCATGTAGAAGTGACTTAACAAAACACTTCCTGTATCGTCTATAAGCCATAGAGAGGGACAATGCCTGTGGAACACTATGGCTCTGTCTCAAATGGCATCCTATTCCCTATATAGTGCACTACTTTTGACCATCTTAGTAAACAAAAGTAGTGCACCATATAGGGAATAGGGTGCCATTTGAGGCTGTTTTTAGATGAGTGGGAGCAGTTCACCTTTCCCTCAGCGTGAGTAGTTTACATAATGTCATCATGGTGACAACTGGCTATTGTTGTTCATCTAAAGCAAAGAGAAAAGGGTTGGGAATATTAGGTATTAAGTCAGATCTTTTCTTGTTATTAATCCACTGATTCAGCGTGACCTAATTGGAGATGTATTACGTGCGCGCAGCACAGTTGAAACAGGCATATCTATAGTACAAACAGAAGACAAAACACTGAAAGATAAAGGGAACATGACAAGAACAATTACATTTGAAATCGGAAGTTTACATACACCTTAGCCAAATAAATTTAAACTCAGTTTTTCACAATTCCTGACATTTAATCCTAGTAGAAATTCCCTGTCTTAGGTCAGTTAGGATTACCAATTTATTTTAAGAATGTAAAATGTCAGAATAATGGTAGAGAGAATGATTTCTTTCAGCTTTTATTTATTTCATCACATTCCCAGTGGGTCAGAAGTTTACATACATTCAATTAGTATTTGGTAGCATTGCCTTTAAATTGTTTCACTTGGGTCAAACGTTTTGGGTTGCCTTCCACAAGCTTCACACAATAAGTTGGGTGAATTTTGGCCCATTCTTCCTGACAGAGCTGGTGTAACTGAGTCAGGTTTGTAGGCCTCCTTGCTCACACACGCTTTTTCAGTTCTGGCCACAAATATTCTATAGGATTGAGATCAGGGCTTTGTGTTGGCCACTCAAATACCTTGACTTTGTTGTCCTTAAGCCATTTTTCCACAACGTTGGAAGTATGCTTGGGGTCATTGTCCATTTGGAAGATCCATTTGCGACCAAGCTTTAACTTCCTGACTGATGTCTTGAGATGTTGCTTCAATATATCCACATAATTTTCCTTCCTCATGATGCCATCTATTTTGTGAAGTGCACCAGTCCCTCCTGCAGCAAAGCACCCCCACAGCATGATGCTGCCACCCCTGTGCTTCACGGTTGGGATGGTGTTCTTCTGCTTGCAAGCGTCCCCCTTTTTCCTCCAAACATAACAATGGTCATTATGGCCAAACAGTTCTATTTGTGTTTCATCAGACCAGAGGACATTTGTCCAAAAAGTACGATCTTTGTCCCCATGTGCAATCGCAAACCGTAGTCTGGCTTTTTTATGGCTGTTTTGGAGCATTGGCTTCTTCCTTGCTGAGCGGCCTTTCAGGTTATATCGATATAGGACTCGTTTTACTATGGATAAAGATACTTTTGTACCTGTTTCCTCCAGCATCTCCACAAGGTCCGTTGCTGTTGTTCTGGGATTGATTTGCACTTTTCGCACCAAAGTACGTTCATCTCTAGGAGACAGAACACGTCTCCTTCCTGAGCGGTATGACGGCTGCGTGGTCCCATGGTGTTTATACTTGCGTACTATTGTTTGTACAAATGAACATTGTACCTTCAGGCGTTTGGAAATTGCTCCCAAGGATGAACCAGACTTGTGGAGGTCTACAATTCTTTTTCTGAGGTCTTGGCTGATTTATTTTAATTTTCCCATGATGTCAAGCAAAGAGGCACTGAGTTTGAAGGTAGGCCTTGAAATACATCTACAGGTACACCTCCAATTGACTCAAATGATGTCAATTAGCCTATCAGAAGCTTCTAAAGCCATGACATCATTTTCTGGAATTTTCCAAGCAGTTTAAAGGCACAATCAACTTAGTGTATGTAAACTTCTGACCCACTGGAATTGTGATACAGTGAATTATAAGTGAAATAATCTGTCTGTAAACAATTGTTTGAAAGATTACTTGTGTTACGCACAAAGTAGAAGTCCTAACCGACTTGCCAAAACGATAGTTTGTTAAGAAAAAATGTGTGGAGTGGTTGAAAAACTAGATTTAATGACTCCAACCTAAGTGTATGTAAACTTCCGACTTCAACTGTAGATGTACAGTGAGCTCCAAAAGTATTGGGACAGTGACAATTGTTTTTGTTGTTCTGGCTCTATGCACATTGGATTTGAAATTATTCACTGGCTTTGAGGTTAAAGTGCAGACTGTCAGCCTTAAGTTGAGGGTATTTTGATCCATATCGGGTGAACCGTTTAGAAATTATAGCACCTTTTGTCTATAGTCAACCGATTTTAGGGGATCAAAAGTATTGGGACAAATTCACTTATGGGTTAATGTGGATGCTACCATGGTTACAGATAATCCTGAATGAAATGTGAATAATGAGTAAGAAAGTTACAGAGGCATAAATATCATATCCACCCCCCAAAAAATGCTAACCTCCCCTGTTATTGTAATGGTGAGAGGTTAGCATGTCTTGGGGGTAAGATGTCAGCCAAATGTTCAGTGGTTCTCTGGGTTATCGTGAGGCATTATTCACCTCATAAATCCTCTGGTGTTGCCCTTAATGCCACCAATCAGCCACCACACCTGTCCTGTTGATTGAAAAGGTTTTGGAGATTTCTTTTAAGTTCGCTTAATCCATTTGAAAACATCCAATTTATCTGACACGCTACCCAACAAAGCATATAGACTTTAGCTTAATCACAGCCCAGGTTTGAATGGTTTGTTTGTTGCATTCCTTACGTATGAACGTTGATAGTTGTGATTCAACCTCTTCCAGGCCTATTGTTAGCCTGAAATCCAGTCAGTTTCTGCTGACATTTCACTCCTTGTACTCTGTGTCATTGCCAAACTGTTTGTCATGACAAGGAGTGGCAAGGAGTGGAATGACAGCTAAACAGACTGGAACCCAGGCTAGGGTATTGTCCCTGGGAATATTGCACAATGTGTCACGTTTCCCCACTCCCCTGTAACCAGTGTATAAATGCCCAGCTAACAGGTGGGTTCTAGCAGGCAGCATCCAGATTTGGTAAGTCAGAACTCCTCTCAGATCACTAGTCATACTGTATGGTTCAACAAAGTTAGATCTTTTTGGTTTGGTGAAATGAGTATATCTGAACTGACTAAGTTTGAAATGTTATAATACCCTCCCGAGAATGTGTATGTTTATGCTTACTATGCAAAAATGTATATATTTGATGTTTCATAACATTTGTTTTTTAACGTGGTTTATTGCAGTCTTGTGACAGTTGTCCTTTAAAATATATATATATTTTTTAAAATCACATAGATGACCTGTATAGATACAATTAAATCAAATCAAACATTTATTTAGAGTGCATTTAAAAGTGACTGCCTTTCCAGTAGAGGTAAATTGTGGCTAAAGTGTGGATGAATAAAATAAGTGTTTTTTCCTTCAGGTTGTGTTCCCCGTTTCTGCCCCTGTATAAGTAACTACTGTTGATGAGGATGATCTTGGTAGCTCTGCTGGGGCCTCTACTGGTTCTGTCCAGCACTGGACATACCTCAGGTACAGACAATTATACTATATATTTAATACATCTAAATATTTATGTATATTACATAATGAATACTATATATGACAAACAATACATCATTTTCTAAATTTGATTTTCTTTTTGAGTGTGTTATTTTAGTTCTGCCATATTGAGATAAAATATATTTGGTTAGAGTTGACAGTATAGGGATACATGTATTATGTATTAAGTATTGTATTTACTAAGTATTTATATACAGTATAATAGTATATAACCCACCACACAATTTACTTCTGTATTTTCTCTGCTCTTTAGTCTCAGAACCTAAAAATGGTTGCATCAAAACAATTCAGGTGTATCATGATACCACAACCTAAAAAGAAGATGAACCCATATATTCCCAAATTCCCACAGGTACGATTGTCACCAGCTGCGAGGCATGTCACGAACAAGCCGTCTGCCACCACACCTCACTCATGGCAGGTGATATCACATGCACCTGTAAGAAGGGCTTCTCCGGCGACGGCCTCATCTGCACACCTGGCCACAACGACGCCGGCGCCGACCACCACGCCCCTCGCCGTGTCCGCCGCTCCTATCCCACCTCCAACAGCAACCTTGCCCATGTCCGGTTCAACTGCGGCTTTTATGAGTGCGCCGACGGGGAGGACTGCATCACGGTCGACGGCATCCAGCAGTGCGCCGACCCCTGCAAGAGACACACAGTGCTGAATGAAGCGTGGCGCTCCACTAACAACAATGAGGGCGAGAAGCACTGCGACCGCAACGTCCACTGGGATGGCTATTACCGCATGTTCATCGGTAACCAGAGTGTGTCCATGCCGGACAAGTGCGTGGAGTCGTTCATGTGCGGCACCCAGGCTCCCTTGTGGCTGGCGTTCCCTCACCCCCAGCAGGTGGATGCGATTGTCCGGAGTGCAGTCTGCGCCAGCTTCAGAGGGGTATGCTGCTGGGTGCAGTCTCAGCCCATCCACGTCAAGGCCTGCCCCGGGAACTACTTTGTGTACAAGTTCGTCATGCCGCCCGGGTGCTACTTCGCCTATTGTGCATGTAAGGTTTCGCTGTCTGCTTTTCCAAGTTCTGAGGGGGGCTTGGCTTGTTGTTGTTCTGCCTTTTGAATTGAAGTTATTGTAGCTTTTTTTTTTTACTGTTTACTGCTTAGTAAAGCTGGTTATATACACCATGATGTTCTTCTTATGGCCCTAGATATCAACAGTACTCAGCATATTCATCCAGTACATTCATATAGGCCTATTGTATGATTCTAGTAATACCAGCATACTAGTTATTTCAAAACATGAGCGATGAATGTTCCCTCATAACTGTGTCTCCTGTTTAACTCCTTGTTCCAGATGTGGCAGCTCTCACCACAACACCAAAACCAGTCACAACAACAACTGCAACAACCACAACAACAAAAGCACCTGTAAAGGTCACCACGACAACACAAACACCAGTAAAAGACACCACAACAACACAAACACCTGTTAAGATCACCACGACAACACAAACACCTGTTAAGATCACCACGACACCGCAAACACCTGTTAAGATCACCACGATAATGCAAACACCTGTAAAGGTCACCACGACAACACAAACACCAGTAAAAGACACCACAACAACACAAACACCTGTTAAGATCACCACGACAACACAAACACCTGTTAAGATCACCACGACACCGCAAACACCTGTTAAGATCACCACGATAATGCAAACACCTGTAAAGGTCACCACGACAACACAAACACCAGTAAAAGACACCACAACAACACAAACACCTGTTAAGATCACCACGACAACACAAACACCTGTTAAGATCACCACGACACCGCAAACACCTGTTAAGATCACCACGATAATGCAAACACCTGTTAAGGTCACCACGACAACACAAACACCTGTAAAAGACACAATAACAACACAAACACCTGTTAAGATCACCACGGCAACACAAACACCCGTAAGAAACATCACTATGACAAAATCACCAGTAGATGTCACCTCGACAAAAACACCAGTAGACAACAATCGCACGACAACAACAACGCAGTCACAGGTTGCCATGACTACGCCAAAAGCCATGTGTGGTACCTGCAGAGCGGGGGAGACCTGCGTGAGCAATGATGGCGTCACCTGGTGGTGTGAGAGGCAAAGTGAGTCCTCAGAAAACACCTGATTGAGGTCCTATGTACACTCCTTGAAAAAAGGTGCTATCTAGAACCTAAAAGGGTTATTCGGCTGTCCCCATAGGAGAACCCTTTGAAGAACCCTTTTTTGGTTCCAGGTATAACCCTATTGGGTTCCAAGTAGAACCCCTTCCCTAGAGGGTTCTACCTGGAATCAAAAAGGGTTCTACCTGGAATCAAAAAGGGTTCTACCTGGAACCAAAAAGGGTTCTCCTATGGGGACAGCCGAAGAACCCTTTTGGAACCCTTTTTTCTAAGAGTGTATATGAGAATGTGTAATTCCTTCTTTTCATTTGGGGTTCTTGAATAACATTCTTTCCTGTTTTCTGTCTTTTCTTAACCCTCTCTCCCTCTCTTTCTCTCTTACAGATCAGCCTGTTTTGCTCCGCCCAGAGGTGGTGTGTGGGCGGAGCCTGATACAGGTGGGTCTCAACAGGACGAACCTGGAGGCCGCTGGTCTAGACGCCACCACTGCTAACCTGGCCGACCCCCGGTGCAACGTTCACGAAGAGCGTGACGGCATGGTATGGTACCAGGTGGAGCGCATGGAGGGCACCTGTGGAAACACTCTCGAGGTGAGAACCCCCCCCCCCGACCAGTTCACCCCATTCCTCACCAAAACTTTCAACAGAGAACACTTGATGTGAGACATGTTGCCATCAACAGAAAATGATTAATTGATGAACTGAAATCCAATTGTCCAAGAATTGTATTGAGAACTGGTGAGAGGTCCTCTCCTAGCTTCTAATCTTCTTCCCTTTTCCCCCTTTTCCCAGACAAACGGAACTGACGCCATCTTCTCCAACAGTTTGTTCATCTACCACATTCACAACGTGTCCTTCACCCGACCCGTGAGCGTGCCTTTCTCCTGTGCCTATCCTCTGGAATCAGAGACCAGCCTGGATGTGGCCATCAAACCCTACCTGTCGTAAGTGGAGACGTTACAGTAAACAATGTAGAACATGGACAATGTAACACAATGTAACACAATGTAACACAATGTAACACAATGTAGAACAATGTAGGCTAACACATGTTGAACTGTCAGTATTCTGTTAATGCATAGACAGTTATTACTCTAAAACTGTGTTTCTTGATGATCCTTTAGATAGTTAATAGTTTTGCCCCTCCGTCCACTCATCACAGTACTGGTTGTTCTTGTTATTCCAAGAAAATACTCAGTTGAAGCTGGCTGTGTAATTGTGTTAGCTTATAATATTAATAATAATAATCATTTATTATCTTGCCTATGTAAAGTGACTTTGGGTGTCTTGAAAAGCACTTCAAAAATAATGTGTATTTATTATTATTATTATTATTATTATTATTAATAAGAATAACAAATAATTGTATTTATCCTGTAAAGTGTATTTGTCAGACCCAAGGCACTGTTTGTCATTCATCATCTCTGACTGCATCTCTTATTAACTAAATCTCCTATTCACCCCTTTGACAGGCTGAAGAATGCCAAAGTCGGTAAGGGCTCCAAAGTGGGCTCCAACATGACTCTGTACCGCAACGACAACTTCACAGAGGCTTACCCAGCGGGCGGAGTCACCTTGCCGGTGGGTTCCGTGCTGCACGTGGGTGTGTCCGTAGAGGAGTCCGAGACTGAGCGTTTTGTGGTCGTTCTGGAGGACTGCTATGCCACGCAATCCCCCGACCCTGAGGACATCATGCGATACTACATCATTCAGAACAAGTATGTGTGTGTGTGTCTTGGTTCATACTCAAGGAACATATGGAGGAGGTTTTCCCAGACACAGATTAAGCCTAGTCCTGGACTATAAAACACTTTAAATGGAGCTTCTCCATTGAGAATGCTTTTTAATCCAGGACCAGTCTTAATCTGTGTCTGGGAAACCGGCCCCTAATGTTTGTGTATTTTGTGATGCGTTATCTAACTCTTAAACCCTGACCCTGTTTCCTAGATGTCCGACTGAATTCCGTCAGGTGAGGGTGGAGGAGAGCGGCTCGTCCCTCAGGGCTCGCTTCTCTGCTCTGCTGTTCCTCTACCAGGGGGACTACCGGGATGTCTTCCTGCACTGCAGACTCAGCCTGTGTGACCAGAGGAGTACCTCCTGCACTCCAGTGAGTCCTGCATCTTTCCCGCTGGCTCATCCACTCAGTTTGTGGTCTCTCTCTGGTCTCACTCATTTTGTGTGTGGTGGTTTCTGACACTTCTGAGTCTCTCTGTCTCAGTGTCTGGTCTCTCTGACTCTCCTGAGTCTCTCTGTCTCAGTGTCTGGTCTCTCTGACTCTCCTGAGTCTCTCTGTCTCAGTCTCTGGTCTCTCTGACTCTCCTGAGTCTCTCTGTCTCAGTCTCTGGTCTCTCTGACTCTCCTGAGTCTCTCTGTCTCAGTGACTGGTCTCTCTGACTCTCCTGAGTCTCTATGTCTCTCGAGTCTCTCTGTCTCTCTCTGGTCTCTCTGACTCCTTCTCGTCTCTCTCCTCAGGTGTGCGCCAAAAGGAAATACCGCTCTGTCACCTCCTCCGTCCCCCTCGAACCCCTCACCATCGGACCAATCACCTGTTAGTATGACCTCATAAGTTATTACTCAAAACCAATAAGTTAATAGATGTCAATCAAACAAATTATTTTGATGTCAGTGATGGACACTCAGGTAACTAACTAACTAACTAACCGTGTATTTGTTTTTGACTTTCAGGGTCCCAAAATGAAGATTGATCTTCCTGAATCCCTGTCATGCTTCCTGTATCCTAAATAAACAATGCATCCAATTATCTAAATTATTTATGTGAAGTTCATAAACCTATCTCACCTATACATAATTTATGTCATAAACCAAGCCATTTCATATCTTACATACATCCAGTTATAAAAATAAAAATTTTAAGGCTATTTTTATATTTCTGGCATGGCTAGAATAATTGGGAAAATATTTATTTTTGAACCAACACAAATTAATTGTTGAACCTTTAACTAAGGCTTGAGGACCGAAAGTCTATGTGCTGGCCACTAATGTTTGAAACGTGAAAATAACTGGAAATATAATTGGGATTATAGCAACACAAACATCTCCCTTTTCTAGTTTGCACTGCAGCAATAACTTTTATTTTAAAGAAAATATTATTTAATCCTATTACTCTAAAATGCTTTGTATGTGCAGCAATTTAATAGTGTTAATAAAGATGATAAATGTATGTATCAATGTATTCATGTTTGAATAATGTACTGGGCATGTACTGTACCATTGCTATAGCTTGGTTCTTTCTCATTGGGATCAGTCAAGACAATGATGAACCAGTAGGCGTCAGTATTACCACAAAAACACTGGGAGAAGTCTGCATCATCACGACACACAACAGCAGACTTAGAAAGAGGAAACAAATTGTCTACATATGTGAAAACTGCACATTTCTAAGTTTTGCAACAACAACAACAAAAAAGTTACAAAGTTCTACCCGATGACATCAACAAATGTACAACAAATATTTTAAAAACATTGATTTTCAAATACTATGAGATTTGTGTGTGGATGTGTGGGTGTGGAGCAAGAAAATACCCTCCCTCTGGCTACAAAAACCTGGCTACAAAAACCCCTGGGTTTTTAAAACTTTAGATCCTACTGTTTTTTAGGACCTTTCTTCTTATCTTTTTAACCACCGATCATAGAAACACGCCATTTTCACACTGGGGTCCGAAATGATTGACATCCTTGAGAAATATGAGCAATAATGATTGTTTAAAATACATATTTCAAATACTGAGCTGTATTTTATGCCAAAATAAAAGGGAAATTATATATTTTTTTTACTGATACAATTGCTCAGAGAAAGATATTTTGTTTAACAAGTAATACTTTTTTCTCTCAAAACGGTAGAGGTTAAAATTATTGACACCCCTAAAGATTCTTATAAATAATGTAGTCAAAAGTTTAGTATTTTGTCCCATACTCCCAAGACATGTTAACCTCCCCTGTTATTGGTAATGGTGAGAGGTTAGCATGTCTTGGGGGTATGTTCTTTGACCCTCTGTAACTTTCTCACTCATCATTATTCACGATTCATATAGGATTATCCGTAACCATGGTAGCATCCACATTAATGTAGAAGTGTTTAGAAACATATTCTATTCTTATTTACAATAAAAGTGACTCCAAAATGACAATACATTATTTACCATTAATTTCTATTGGGCACAAAATAATCTGAAACACAACCAAAACGAACTGCAAATGCATCCAACAAGTTTGTAGTCACAACCTTGATGTAGTCATTGCGTACTAGGAATATGGGACCAAATACTACATTTTTGACTACTTTATTGATAAGAATCTTTAGGGGTGTCACTAATTACCTTTTTGAGAGAAAAAGTATGACTTGTTAAAATATTTTTTTGTATCTGAGCAATTGTATAAGTATAAAATTATTTATACCACAGCATTGTTGAATATTAGTTTCTGATTGGCTAGAAGGGCATTCTAGAATGGACATTAAAACCAGATAATGAGACAGTTGAAAAAAATAAGATTTAAAAAATAAGATATCGGGACACCTTGCAATCAAACTCGGCTCTGTCTCGTCCCGCTGTGTCATCCATTATTTCCAAGGCAATGTACAGAACGTCTGCGTTTATCCCTTACATCATTCCCCAATTTTTTTAGCATACAATATAGCTCATTATTTGAATTATTTATTTTATACAATCATAATTGATCATCTTTTTTCAAGGGTGTCAATAATCTCGGACCACACTGTACGTAGATACTGACATCGTGCTGGAGATAATTAATATGAGGTTGAAAAGTGGGGGAATTCTCCTTTTAATATTCTTTCTTCATGTTTTCAATCTCTTCATCTGTTTAAAAGTCATTATATTCTCCCGAGTGGTGCAGCGGTCTATTTTGTAAAGAAATAAGGTATTTTGTTTTTTATTTTTAATAAATGTGCAAACATTTCTAAAAACTTATTTTCACTTTGTCGTCATGGGGTATTGTGTGTAGATTGATAAGGAAAACAATTAATTTAATCAATTTTAGAATAAGGCTGTAACGTAACAAAATGTGGAAAAGGGGAAGGGGTCTGAATACTTTCCAAATGCAATGTAAGTATTCAACCCCCTGAGCCAATACATGTTAGAATCACCTTTGGCAGCGATTACAGCTGTGAGCCTTTCTTTGTAAGTCTCTAAGAGATTTGCATACTTGGATTGTACAATATTTACAAATTATTATTTTAAGAAGTCTTCAAGCTTTGTCAAATTGGTTGTTGATCATTGCTAGACAGCCATTTTCAAGTGTTGCCACAGATTTTCAAGCCAATTTAAGTCAAAACTGTAACTAGGCCCCTCAGGAACATTCAATGTCATCTTGGTAAGCAACTTCGGTGTAGATTTGGCCTTGTGTTTTAGGTTATTGTCCTGCTGAAAGGTGAATTTGTTACCCAGTGTCTGTTAGAAAGCAGACTGAACCAGGTTTTCTTCTAGGATTTTGCCTGTGCTTATAGCTGTATTCTGTTTATTTTTATCCTTAAAAAAAAAAACTCCCTAATTCTTGCCGATGACAAGTATACCCATAACATGTTGCAACCACCACCTTGCTTGAAAATATGAAGAGTGGTACTCAGTGATGTGTTGTGTTGGATTTTCCCCAGACATAAAGCTTTGTATTCAGATATATAAAGTCAATTTATTTGCTAACATTTTTAGCAGTTTTACTTTAGTGCCTTTACTTTAGTGCCTCAGGAATGTATATCCTTATTTTCACACTGAGTATACGAAACATTAAGAACACCCGCTCTTTCCAAGACAGACTGACCAGGTGAATTCAGGTGAAAGCTATGATCCCTTATTGATGTCACTTGTTAAATCCACTTCAAATCAGTGTAGGTGAAGGGGAGGAGACAGGTTAATTCCTAAGAGTCTAAGCCGTTTGGGGGTTCAAAGCTAACATATGGAATTGTTTTAAGATGTTCATACCATGGATCCTTTAGCTATTTGATTTTGAATTTTGAACTTTAGGTATCCCGAAAAAATAAATAAATGATTTGATAAAATATTGAATTTGGACTTTGACTACTAAAGCCCATAGAAACACATTGAATAACACATTCATAAATGGAAAAAAAGACAGTTTTTAAAAAATCTTTATGAAAATGTTTTTGAATTGTCTGTCCTTTATCTAGGAGATATAAAAAAGCTCAGGAAATATATATATGTATATTATTTACATGTATTTAACCCAATTTTTTGGGGTAGGCACAAAACTACCTCCATACTTCCATTCATTTTAAAACTTTTACCGGTTACCTTCAGAGGAGTCCCATGAAACTTGTGGGACATAGAGCAAAATGGAGACCAATTTCACATGACTGGGCAGGGGCGCAGCCATGGGTGGGCCCGGTAGTGCATAGGCCCACCCACTTGGGAGCCAAGCCCAGCCAATGGGGAGCCAGGCCCAGCTTCCAGTATCTATGCTGCAATAGTCTATGTGCCAGGGGGCTAGGGTCCGACTGTTATATCTGGTGTAATTCTCCTGTCTTATCTGGTGTCCTGGGTGAATTTAAGTATGCTCCCTCTAATTATCTCTCTCTCCCTCTCTCCCTCCCCTCTCCCTAGGACCATGCCTCAGGACCACCTGGCCTGATGACTCCTGGCTGTCCCCAGTCCACTTGGTCGTGCTGCTGATTGAGTTTCAACTGTTCTGCCTGCGGCTATGGAATCCTGACCTGTTCACCGGACGTGCTACCTTGTCCCGGAACCTGCTATTTTGACTCTCTCTCTCTCTCTCTCTCTTTCTACCGCACCTGCTGTCTCGACCTCTGAATGCTCGGCTATGAAAAGCCAAATTACATTTACTCCTGAGGTACTGACCTGTTGCACCCTCTACAACCACTGTGATTATTATTTGACCCTGCTGGTCATCTATGAACGTTTGAACATCTTGAAGAACAATCTGGCCTTAATGGCCATGTACTCTTATAATCTCCTCCGGCACAGCCAGAAGAGGATTGGCCACCCCTCAGAGCCTGGTTCCTCTCCAGGTTTCTTCCTAGGTTCCTGCCTTTCTAGGGAGTTTTTCCTAGCCACCGTGCTTCTACATCTGCATTGCTTGCTGTTTGGGGTTTTAGGCTGGGTTTCTGTATAGCACTTTGTGACATCTGCTGATGTAAAAATGGCTTTATAAATAAATGTGATTTGATTTGAATCAGAAATAGTTTTTCCCCACAAAAGGGCTTTATTATAGGCATAAATACTCCTCAGTTTCATCAGTTGTCCGGGTGGCTGGTCTCAGACAATCCCGCAGGTGAAGAAGCCAGAAGTGGCGGTCCTGGGCTGGCGTAGTTATACGTGGTCTGCGGTTGTGAGGCCGGTTGGACGTACTCCCAAATTCTCTACAACGACGTTGGAGGTGGCTTATGGTAGAGAAATTAAGTTTCAATTCTCTGGTAACAGCTGTGGTGGACATTCCTGTAGTCAGCATGCCAATTGCACGCTCCCTCAAAACTTGAGACATCTGTGGCATTGTGTTGTGTGACAAAACTGCACATTTTAGAGTGGTATAATAATAATAATATAATATGCCATTTAGCAGACTCTTTTATCCAAAGCGATTTACAGTCATGTGTGCATACATTTTTATGTATGGGTGGTCCCGGGGATCGAACCCACTAACCTGGCGTTACAAGCACCATGCTCTACCAATTGAGCTACAGAGGACCAGCTACAAATACCACTACTGGTATTTTATTATCCCCAGCACAAGGTGCACATGTGTAATGATCATGCTGTTTAATCAGCTTCTTGATATGCCACACCTGTCAAGTGGATGGATTATCTTGGCAAAGGAGAAATGTTCACTAACAGAGAGTGAGAAATACGATTTTTGTGCGTATGGAACATTTCTGCGATCTTTTTATTTCAGCTCACGAAACATGGGGCCAACACTTTACATATTGCGCTTACATTTTTGTTCAGCATACTTCCATTCATGGTCTGACACACACCGCTGTAGCTCTGCCACCTTTCACCTTTCAGATGCGGAAGGCCGACATCGGCGGATGCGATGGATTGAGAAGCAGCCCATGCAAAAAAACAGATATCTCTAGCTTAAACAGACAGATTTTTATGGTGATTTTTTTATGATGCTAATTACATTTCCGCAGGGGCGTGGACATCGACTCTAAGGGGTTTTAACACAGTGTACACAGTCTCCATCACAGGTAAAGACGCCACAGGGGCAAACATGAACAGGGTATTACCATAGTCCATTACAGGCAAGAAGATGGTGGAAACAAGTCCCTTTCTCGCTTCAAAAGAAAGACTATAAAATAAAATAAACCCCCAACTTGAGCCTAAGCTTTTTCCTCAAGACCTTCTATGTGGGTTTCAAGGTGAGACACTCATCTAACAAGAAACCCAAGTACGTGTAAGTTGATACCCTTTCTATCTGCATGTCCTGCATAGTGACTATACATAGAAGAGTCTGAGGTTTCATCTTAGATTTTCTGAAAACCATAAACTTTGTCTTATTTGAACTGAAAAGCAACTTCAGCTGACAGAGCTGAGCCTGGACAACAGTAACGGCACATTGCAGTTCATCAAAGGCCTTTATTCAGTGTTGCTGCACAATAAATAACCGTGTCATCAGCATAAACATGAACTAGCGTTTGACACATTTTTACCAACTTTATTAATATAAACAGTAAACAACAGGGGTCCAAGAACAGAGCCCTGTGGCACCCCCTTCTGGAGAGTTGCCATCAAACTGGACACACTGAGTTCTATCTGACAGGTAGCTCTTGAACCATGAGACTGCCTGATCAGATAATCCTATGTTGACAAGTCTTTGCAACATGATGTCATGATCAATGGTGTCAAAAGCCTTTGACAGATCAATGAAAAGGGAGACATAGTGCTGTTTCTTGTCCATGGCATCAATTCTATCATTAATATAGAGGCGAAAGAAACGCACACCTATTTAGGCGAGGTGCTGGCTGACGGAGTAGAACACTTGATAAAGAAAAGGAAAGCAGCACACTCTAGGAGCTCAGATGCAATAATTTAATATCCTAATAACCAACGTTTCGACAGACAAGCTGTCTTCATCAGGGTATAATGACAAACACTGCGGGTCACTAGTTTATATAGTGTCAAAGGACACACGCAGGTGTCTGTAATCATGGCCGGGTGTGGCCTAATAGCATTGGTTAATTCACAGATAAACAGAACATACAAAAAAAAATTCTCTGGAATAAAATAACACGATTTTTGGGCTATTCAACACCCTAAAATTACCACTTTCTATACTTTGCCAAAATTACACAAGAATGTTACAAAACCTCCAGGGCGCCATATTGTAGCGGGCATTGATGCAGTAACAGCCCCTTTATCAACCTTTGTTGACGTTTTTATTAGACCTCTCGCAGAACAGCTCCCCTCCTTTGTAAAAGACACCAGCAGTATGATCTCTATGATTGAATCTCTTGATCCTCTCCCTGTGTGTGACCTTTGACACTATATAAACTAGTGACCCGCAGTGTTTGTCATTATACCCTGATGAAGACAGCTTGTCTGTCGAAACGTTGGTTATTAGGATATTAAATTATTGCATCTGAGCTCCTAGAGTGTGCGGCTTTCCTTTTCTTTATCAATTCTACCATTAACTACTTTTGTTGCCGCAGTAGTAGCGCCATGCTGTTTTCTGAAGCCTGATTGAAATGTAGATCAAATGAAATTGACACAGAAAAACTCATTTAATTGCCTGCCTTTCAACTACACATAGGGGAAGAATCAGAAAGACCAGTGCTGGAATTCTTTGAATGTTGGTTGTTATCAGGAGAAAATTCTCAGAGCAGGCTCAATTTGAGCAACTGCCATTTTCTGTTTTTTTTACCTAAACAGGAACCAGAAAGATCAGTTTTAGGGTACTGGAATTCTTTGCAGTTTGGTTGTTTTCAGTTTTTGAAAAGGCAGAGGCTGGACGACCGTTGCAATATCCTTATTCTAAATGTGGGGTGAAACCAAACGCATTTAGCCTACATGACAACATCACATGTAACATGTAGCCTAGCCCTGTCTACACATTGCATTGGTGCAATCATTCTGCATTTTAACCACATACAACGGTTATTTTGCTTCTCAATGATTATGCAACACCTAACAATTTGAAATTCACCAGAGTAGCCTGTTCCACCTCTGGGCAGCCCAACTAGCACATGTGCAGAAGGTGCGGTTGTTTAGCCCATTGGGAAAAGAATCCGGTCACACAGTGGCGTGCTAAATAGTAGGCCGTATGAACATGCAGATTTTTTACATTTATATATAGTATGTGACATTTCTAGAATCAAGTATACTTTGAATACCTGGATGTCATACTCATTTTGGCTTTGACAACAGCTGATAATTACATTTTAGTCATTCAGCAGACGCTCTTATCCAGAGTGCATACATTTTCTTTCTTTTTCGTACTGGTCCCCCAAGGGAATCGAACCCACAACCCTGGAAGTGCTCTTAGAAATGGGGATGTGCTACCGAAATGAACGAATAGCGGGAAAACGACACATTCGTGCATGACACATTCTCAGTATGTGAAAATAAGTGTGATAGTATATGAATTTTCAAAAATCGAGTATGCTTTAAATGACAGGATGTTATACTCATTTCTGCTTTTCATGTAGTAAAATTTGTGGCACACTTTTCTGAAAAATTTTTGCTGCACACAGCTAGAGCCTTTGTTGATAGCTGGAGCTCTTCAAGTAAACAACTTGGAAGATGGCGAATAGCGAAGCTTCTGCGGTGGTGTTCAAATGTAAGTTGTTTTTGTACATCTTTGAAAACAGATTTGCAGCCTGCTGCCTGCTGTGCCTTTATCTAGCTATGTGCTTTAGTAGGACTAGAAGTTATACAGTGAGGGAAAAAAAGTATTTGATCCCCTGCTGATTTTGTACGTTTGCCCACTGACAAAGACATGATCAGTCTATAATTTTAATGGTAGGTTTATTTGAACAGTGAGAGACAGAATAACAACAACAAAATCCAGAAAAACGCATGTCAAAAATGTTATAAATTGATTTGCATTTTAATGAGGGAAATAAGTATTTGACCCCCTCTCAATCAGAAAGATTTCTGGCTCCCAGGTGTCTTTTATACAGGTAACGAGCTGAGATTAGGAGCACACTCTTAAAGGGAGTGCTCCTAATCTCAGTTTGTTACCTGTATAAAAGACAACTGTCCACAGAAGTAATCAATCAATCAGATTCCAAACTCTCCACCATGGCCAAGACCAAAGAGCTCTCCAAGGATGTCAGGGACAAGATTGTAGACCTACACAAGACTGGAATGGGCTACAAGACCATCGCCAAGCAGCTTGGTGAGAGGGTGACAACAGTTGGTGCGATTATTTGCAAATGGAAGAAACACAAAAGAACTGTCAATCTCCCTCGGCCTGGGGCTCCATGCAAGGTCTCACGTCGTGGAATTGCAATGATCATGAGAACGGTGAGGAATCAGCCCAGAACTACACTGGAGGATCTTGTCAATGATCTCAAGGCAGCTGGGACCATAGTCACCAAGAAAACAATTGGTATCACACTACGCCGTGAAGGACTGAAATCCTGCAGCGCCCGCAAGGTCCCCCTGCTCAAGAAAGCACATATACATGCCCGTCTGAAGTTTGCCAATGAACATCTGAATGATTCAGAGGAGAACTGGGTGAAAGTGTTGTGGTCAGATGAGACCAAAATCGAGCTCTTTGGCATCAACTCAACTCGCCGTGTTTGGAGGAGGAGGAATGCTGCCTATGACCACAAGAACACCATCCCCACCGTCAAACATGGAGGTGGAAACATTATGCTTTGGGGGTGTTTTTCTGCTAAGGGGACAGGACAACTTCACTGCATCAAAGGGACGATGGACAGGGCCATGTACTGTCAAATCTTGGGTGAGAACCTCCTTCCCTCAGCCAGGGCATTGAAAATGGGTCGTGGATGGGTATTCCAGCATGGCAATGACCCAAAACACACGGCCAAGGCAACAAAGGAGTGGCTCAAGAAGAAGCACATTAAGGTCCTGGAGTGGCCTAGCCAGTCTCCAGACCTTAATCCCATAGAAAATCTGTAGAGGGAGCTGAAGGTTCGAGCTGCCAAACGTCAGCCTCGAAACCTTAATGACTTGGAGAAGATCTGCAAAGAGGAGTGGGACAAAATCCCTCCTGAGATGTGTGCAAACCTGGTGGCCAACTACAAGAAACGTCTGACCTCTGTGATTGCCAACAAGGGTTTTGCCACCAAGTACTAAATCATGTTTTGCAGAGGGGTCAAATACTTATTTCCCTAATTGAAATGCAAATCAATTTATAACATTTTTGACATGCGTTTTTCTGGATTTTGTTCTTGTTATTCTGTCTCTCACTGTTCAAATAAACCTACCATTAAAATTATAGACTGATCATGTCTTTGTCAGTGGGCAAACGTACAAAATCAGCAGGGGATCAAATACTTTTTTTCCCTCACTGTAGTTTAAATAAGTAGTAGGATTAGTACACAGTATGTATATTAAGTAAGTAGTAGGATTAGTACACAGTATGTAGTTTAAGTAAGTGGTAGGCAAGACAGATTTCAGACACGGCCAGCTACTGTTTTGTTTAAGTCACCTGCCCAATGGGTCAACCTCGGAGCAGGCTCAACTTGCGTGACTGCTCCGTTCACTTGCCCAAGGCAATAGGGCAACCTTTAATGTCAGTCACTGGCCATTTGAAACGATCACTCCCCTCTTCGGCATTTGTATATAAATCAAGCAGGTTTGGTACATTCTACCATACTCTAGGAGACAGAGGCCATAACGTAAGCATCAAGACAATACCACAAACAGGCTCACTCCAGACTGGTAAGATTACCTAAGCTTTGAGTTGCTGTTAATCAAATTTCTCATCTTGTTTTTGGTATATTCAGCTATATTTTGGGGGGGTTTAGTTTCCACTGCCCTCCAAGATTGTTGAATTTCCTCTTCACTTCAGTTTGCTCCTCACAATTTTACACTTCTTGGTATTTTTTTTTCTCAGTCCTGTGTCTGATCTGAAGAGATGCTGAATGGAATGATGTCACTGGGTGTTCTGCTGGTGCTCCTGTTCTTTAAGCATGTTACTGCAGACAGCTCAGGTAAAGGGTTGATTGTCTTATTCACGTTTAGGTGAAGGAATGAGAGCTCCACTCAGAATATTGCTGCTTGCTTTATTCCTGCACCCAAAACAGCCATGTTCCGTGTGCGGACGTCTCGTTCCTTTATCTCACTGTATTATGTATTAATTGCCCAGCACTTGTATTCTCAAGTTTAGGATGATTTATTGCCAATGTTTCAATTCTGGAGAGAGAGATTAGCTTTCATCCCAAATGGCTTCCTAATCCCTATATAGTGCACTACTTTTGACCACAGCCTATGGTTATCACAAGGGACGGTTCTACATTTACAGAACGGGGACCTGGAGGAAAATGGGGGAGGGCCATGCTTTTTAAATCTCAGTGAAGGGGATGTTTTTTGTGTTTTGTTTTTTTACATCTAGTCCAGAGGAGGATCATGTAATTTGTAATTGATGACATTTCAACATTTGTCAGTGTTTTAGAATTAGTTGCTTATTAGGTTATATCTCGATGTGTGCCCGATGCCACCCCTCAGTTCTGATTCTCCACTGGCCGCAAAATATGAAGTTCGCCTACAGGCTTTTTAGTGTGGTCTCAATCAAATTATCCATAGTTTATAGACTTAGGCTATACGAGGTGCATGCTCTGAGAGGCACAGAGCAAAGTTATATTTCTAAGAAAATGTACTTCCTTCCCAAGTCTTTTGCGCTGCTGGGATGGTGTAAATAAAACTAGGCTGCATTACACTGTAATCAATGGAGGCTGCTGAGGGGAGGACGGCTCATAATAATGGCTGGAATGGAGTAAATGGTTGGAATGGAGTGAATGGAATGGTATCAAACTCATGAGAAAAAAAAAACATTTTAGATACCATTACATTTACTCCATTCCGGCCATTTTTATGAGCTGTCCTCGCCTCATCAGGTTCCACTGGCTGTAAGGTTTTTTTTGTGGTGCCTAACCAATGTCTGTGCTGTGTACGGTGGCAGTAATTCATTTCAGCCGTCTTCATTTTAATTAGACTTAACTAACAACAAGAGGGCTTTTTGATGGAGCCTATTTCTTCCTATTTAAACTATCTGTCCAGTGTTCCAGATTTCTATGAAATATTCCCCTAAAATGAATTACAATATGAAATAAATAGCTAAACGTCCGTACAAATAAATATAATTAATGATGTTAAAAAGCAGCTTTTTTTTTTGTTTCTCCTGCTTGGCCTGTTAGGAAACAACAGAGTGGTTTGGGTGTATGCTGGTCAAAATCAGCTGATTTGACAGCTGTGATTGGCTGGCTGGCTTTAGAACTATGGAGAGAGCCACTGAACAGCTATGAAATTATTGTTATTTTCAAATACAAATCTCTTTTTGTGGTCAATTTGCCCACGGCTGAATCTAGTTGCCTAACCCTGCTGCATGCGTTTGTCCGAGAATGTTATTTACAGTGGGGAAAAAAAGTATTTAGTCAGCCACCAATTGTGCAAGTTCTCCCACTTAAAAAGATGAGAGAGGCCTGTAATTTTCATCATAGGTACACGTCAACTATGACAGACAAATTGAGGAAAAGAAATCCAGAAAATCACATTGTAGGATTTTTTATGAATTTATTTGCAAATTATGGTGGAAAATAAGTATTTGGTCACCTACAAACAAGCAAGATTTCTGGCTCTCACAGACCTGTAACATCTTCTTTAAGAGGCTCCTCTGTCCTCCACCCGTTACCTGTATTAATGGCACCTGTTTGAACTTGTTATCAGTATAAAAGACACCTGTCCACAACCTCAAACAGTCACACTCCAAACTCCACTATGGCCAAGACCAAAGAGCTGTCAAAGGACACCAGAAACAAAATTGTAGACCTACACCAGGCTGGGAAGACTGAATCTGCAATAGGTAAGCAGCTTGGTTTGAAGAAATCAACTGTGGGAGCAATTATTAGGAAATGGAAGACATACAAGACCACTGATAATCTCCCTCGATCTGGGGCTCCACTCAAGATCTCACCCCGTGGGGTCAAAATGATCACAAGAACGGTGAGCAAAAATCCCAGAACCACACGGGGGGACCTAGTGAATGACCTGCAGAGAGCTGGGACCAAAGTAACAAACCCTACCATCAGTAACACACTACGCCGCCAGGGACTCAAATCCTGCAGTGCCAGACATGTCCCCCTGCTTAAGCCAGTACATGTCCAGGCCCGTCTGAAGTTTGCTAGAGTGCATTTGGATGATCCAGAAGAGCATTGGGAGAATGTCATATGGTCAGATGAAACCAAAATAGAACTTTTTGGTAAAAACTCAACTCGTCGTGTTTGGAGGACAAAGAATGCTGAGTTGCATCCAAAGAACACCATACCTACTGTGAAGCATGGGGGTGGAAACATCATGCTTTGGGGCTGTTTTTCTGCAAAGGGACCAGGACGACTGATCCGTGTAAAGGAAAGAATGAATGGGGCCATGTATCGTGAGATTTTGAGTGAAAACCTCCTTCCATCAGCAAGGGCATTGAAGATGAAACGTGGCTGGGTCTTTCAGCATGACAATGATCCCAAACACAACACCCAGGCAACGAAGGAGTGGCTTCGTAAGAAGCATTTCAAGGTCCTGGAGTGGCCTAGCCAGTCTCCAGATCTTAACCCCATAGAAAATCTTTGGAGGGAGTTGAAAGTCTGTGTTGCCCAGCGACAGCCCCAAAACATCACTGTTCTAGAGGAGATCTGCATGGAGGAATGGGCCAAAATACCAGCAACAGTGTGTGAAAACCTTGTGAAGACTTACAGAAAACGTTTGACCTGTATCATTGCCAACAAAGGGTATATAACAAAGTATTGAGAAACTTTTGTTATTGACCAAATACTTATTTTCCACCATAATTTGCAAATAAATTCATTAAAAATCCTACAATGTGATTTTCTGGATTTTTTTTTCTCATTTTGTCTGTCATAGTTGACGTGTACCTATGATGAAAATTACAGGCCTCTCTCATCTTTTTAAGTGGGAGAACTTGCACAATTGGTGGCTGACTAAATACTTTTTTTCCCCACTGTATGTCCCTTATCAACTGAGGTGAATGAAGTGACAGTAACCAAGGTGATGACGGCTGGAGTAATTCTTGCTTGTTTTTGCTGTTCTCCAAATATAATTTTAAAGCTTTTTTTTTTTATTGTGTAGAAATGCAGTAAATAAGCTTCAAAAACTTCCTTGGAGGTAAAAAAATAGTTGCCACTGAACTTATTTAACTTGAATATTTTCCCTATGATTTATTTGAATAAATTAGGGCAGATACAAATTAACAGTTGAAACAGTTATTCAATACAATGCATTGTAGTTTAAGCCAATTTTCATCGCTATTCATGACACAATTTGGTGATTTCCAATGGACACCCTTGACTGGTTCTTGGTCCCACCCTTGGCTTCCCCATTTAAAAGAGTATAGAAACACCCCTGATAAGAGAACACCCCTTTTTGACAGACAAAATTATAGGCTGCTGGGAAATTCCACGGTTTACGTTAAAATGTATGCCAAAAAATATATATATATTTCAAAGTTGAACAAACCATACAACTCTATGCAGAATGACTACTTAAAACAATTTACACAGACATTTTTACAAAAACACATTTACTGGAAGAACTGTGCAGATGCAAAGTTTGGTAACAGAATTTCAGTCAAATCTACCTCCGTTTTTTATGTGACCACGTTTTTCACAAACTCTGTGAAATATCAGCTCCGAATAAAGATTCAAAGATTTGTCAGCTATTATATGACTCCTTGGGTTTGAAAAAAAATATTTTGGTTATTGAACTACAGTGAGTGAAGTGAATTTACACCCGGTAACAGAATTGAGGTAACGGAATTTCATCATGGGTCCCTGATCTGTACTACACAGAAATACATAATTATGGATATGAATGTCATTCTCTTCATGGTGATGTATCAGGTACACAAAGGTGGAAATATGATATCCTCATTTGCATATTGGGTATTATTCTACACACTGGTTATTATTTTAATGAGCTCCGCCCCCAAACAAGACCAAATTTGGACCGGACCAAATCTGAACCAATCATAGACGTCAATGTTAGACAAGTTTGGATGTCAGCGGACAGCACAGTAGAGCTCAGTAGAGTACAGTACTGTACAGTACAATACATTATGGCAACCATGTTCTGTGTATGTTTGATGTGACGTTGATGGAATATTCTCCTAACCCTCAGAAAACTAATGTTGTACAGTGCATTGGGAAAGTATTCAGACCCCTTGACTTTTTCCACATTTTGTTACGTTACAGCCTTATTCTAAAATGGATTTGCTATGAGACTCAAAATTGAGCTCAGGTGCATCCTGTTTCCATTCACCATGCTTGAGATGTTTCTACAACTTGATTGGAGTCCACCTGTGGTAAATTCAATTGATTGGACATTAATTGTAAAGGCACACAACTGTCTATATAAGGTCCCACAATTGACAGCGCATGTCAGAGCAGAAATCAAGCCACGAGGTCAAAGGAATTGTCCGTAGAGCTTTGAGACAGGATTGTGTCGAGGCACAGATCTGGGGAAGGGTACCAAAGCATTTCTGCAGCATTGAAGGTCCCAAAGAACACAGTGGCCTCCATCATTCTGAAATGGAAGAGGTTTAGAACCACCAAGACTCTTCCTAGAGCTGGCCGCCCAGCCAAACTGAGCAATCGGGGGAGAAGGGCCTTGGTCAGGGAGGTGACCAAGAACCCGATGGTCACTCTGACAGAGCTCTAGAGTTCCTCTGTGGAGATGGGAGAACCTTCCAGAAGGACAACCATCTCTGCAGCACTCCACCAATCAGGCCTTTATGGTAGAGTGGCCAAACGGAAGCCACTCCTCAGTAAAAGGCACATGACTGACCGCTTGGAATTTGCCAAAAGGCACGTAAAGGACTCTCAGACCATGAGAAACAAGATTATCTGGTCTGATGAAACCAAGATAGAACTATTTGGCCTGAATGCCAAGCGTCACGTCTGGAGGAAACCTGGCACCATCCCTACGGTGAAGCATGATGGTGGCAGCATCATGCTGTGGGGATGTTTTTCAGCGGCAGGGACTTGGAGACTAGTCAGGATTGAGGGAAAGATGAACGGAGCAAAGTACAGAAAGCTCCTTGATGAAAACCTGCTCCAGACCGCTCAGGATCTCAGACTGGGGTGAAGGTTCACCTTCCAACAGGACTACGACCCTAAGCACACAGCAAAGACAATGCAGGAGTGGCTTCGGGACAAGTCTCTGAATGTTCTTGAGTGGCCCAGCCAGAGGCCGGACTTGAACCCGATAGAACATCTCTGGAGATACCTGAAAATAGCTGTGCAGCGATGCTCCCCATCCAACCTGAAAGAGCTTGAGAACATATGCAGAGAAAAATGGGAGAAACTCCCCAAATTCAGGTGTGCCAAGCTTGTAGCGTCATACCCAAGAAGACTCGAGGCTGTAATCGCTGCCAAAGGTGCTTCAACAAAGTACTGAGTAAAGGGTCTGAATACTTATGTAAATGTGATATTTCAGTATTTCTAAAAACCTATTTTTGCTTTGTCATTATGGGGTATTGTGTGTAGATTGATGAGGGGGAAAAACAATTTAATCAATTTTTGAATAAGGCTGTAATGTAACAAAATGTGGAAAAAGTCAAGGGGTCTGAATACTTTCCGAATGCACTGTATATTATGAGAAAATGGCAACCATGTTCTGTGTATGTTTGGTGGAACGTTGATGGAATATTCTCCTAACCCACAGAAAACTGGTCACATTAATGTTCTAAAATGCGTCTAGAACATTAATGTTGTATATTCGGAGAACATTGTAACCACATTCTAGATAAGTTCTGCTTGACATTAAAGGAATGTTCTCCTAACTTTAACACCAAAACATGCTACAAAGGTTCTCCGAAGGTTTTTGTTAACATAGATAGAATGTTCCCCTAACTAACGGAAAACTGGAAACTCAAACATTACGGGAACATTACAGGTAATATTACAAAAACGTTCTCTCTCCCTAGAATTGATAGCTGGGATGGTGGAAGGCAAAGGTGTGCAATGCCTTGTAGTTTAGTTTCTTTTTAATGACTGTGTTTCTGACAGTAGGGAGTATCCATTCTCACCTTGGCTGACAGTAATTGTACCTTCCCTTGTTTCTCTCTCTTTCATTCTTTCATTCAACTACAACTCCCTTAATAGCTGATCCCTGCCAGCACTACACCGTACTGAATGATGGCTGGCGTGCCACCAACAACAATGTCAACGTTAATGGCTACCACTGCGACAAGTATGTCAACTGGCAGGGCTGGTATCGCCTTTTCCTGGAGAACACCAGTGTTCAAATGCCAGAGAGGTGTGTGGAGAGGTACATGTGTGGAACTGCCTTCCCCATGTGGCTAACAGATCCCCATCCCCAGCTGTCAGACGGGGTGGTTCAGAGGGGCGTCTGTGGGAGCTTTGCTGGTAACTGTTGCATGTTAAGAGAAAATCCTATCCTTGTCAAAGCCTGCTATGGAAACTACTATGTCTACAAGTTTGTCCATCCAACAGCGTGCAGCTTGGCCTACTGTGCAGGTATGTACCATCGTAATGTTCTTGTCACTGACTTTTAAAGACAATAATGTTTAAGACAATAGTGTGTGGAATTCTCTATCAAGAATGTTTAAGACAATAGTGTGTGGAATTCTCTATCAAGAATGTTTAAGACAATAGTGTGTGGAATAACCTAACTAGTCACACCAAATCCATGAACCCCCCTTCCCCTCTGCTGTTCCAGACGTCAACACCAAGGTGTGTTCTACCTGTAGAAACGATGAGACCTGTATGAGTGACAACAAGATCAACTGGAGGTTCAAGAGGAAAGGTGAGTGTTAAGAAAAACACATCTTACTCCTTAGTGTATATACAGTTTGTTGTGTCAGGACCATGGTGGAAGGCAAAGGTGTACAATGTATTGTAGTTGAGTTTCTTAATGTCTGTATTTTTGACAGTAGGGAGTACTCATGCTCATATTGACTGATAGTAACTCTATACCTTGTTTTTTCTCTGTCTCTTTCATTCTCTCTCCATTCTCCCTCTCAGTCACCCTCCTCTCATTTTACTCTCCCAAAGAGAAATCTTCTACAGCTATCCCTAAACCCACAACTACAACAACTACACTTGTACCAAAAACCACCACCAAAACTAGAGTACTTGAAACTACCACTACAACTCGAGTACCTAAAACCACCACAACTAGAGTACTTGAAACTACCACTACAACTCGAGTACCTAAAACCACCACAACTAGAGTACTTGAAACTACCGCTACAACTCGAGTACCTAAAACCACTACAACAACTCGAGTACCTAAAACCACCACAACTAGAGTACTTGAAACTACCACTACAACTCGAGTACCTAAAACCACCACAACTAGAGTACTTGAAACTACCGCTACAACTCGAGTACCTAAAACCACTACAACAACTCGAGTACCTGAAACCACCACAACTAGAGTACTTGAAACTACCACTACAACTCGAGTACCTAAAACCACTACAACAACTCGAGTACCTGAAACCACCACAACTAGAGTACTTGAAACTACCACTACAACTCGAGTACCTAAAACCACTACAACAACTCGAGTACCTGAAACCACCACAACTAGAGTACCTGAAATGAACACAACAATTAGAGTACCGGAAACCATCACGAAAACTCGAGTACCTGAAACTACCACTACAACAACTCAGGTACCTGAAACCACCACTACAACAACTGGAGTACCTGAAACCATCACCACAACTCAAGTACCTGAAACCACCACCATAACTCCAGTACCTGAAACCATCACCACAACTCTAGTACCTGAAAACACCACCACAACTCCAGTACCTGAAACTACCACTACAACAACTCCAGTACCTGAAACCAACAATACAACAACTGGAGTACCTGAAACCACCACCACAACTCCAGTTACTGAAATTACCACAACAACGCGAGTACCTGAAACCATCACCACAACTCAAGTACCTGAAACTACCACTACAACAACTTGGGGACCTGAAACCACCACCATAACTCCAGTACCTGAAACCATCACAACAACTCTAGTACCTGAAACCACCACCACAACTCCAGTACCTGACACTACCACTACAACAACTCCAGTACCTGAAACCAACACTAAAACAACTGGAGTACCTGAAACCACCACCACAACTCGTGTACCTGAAACTACCACTACAACAACTCAAGTAACTAAAACCACCACCATAACTCCAGTACCTGAAACCACCACCACAACTCCAGTACCTGAAACTACCACTATAACAACTCCAGTACCTAAAACTACCACTACAATAACTTGTGTACCTGAAACTACCACTACAACAACTCCAGTACCTGAAACTACCACTACAACAACTCCAGTACCTGAAACCACCACTACAACAACTCCAGTACCTGAAACCACCACTACAACAACTCCAGTACCTGAAACCACCACTACAACAACTCAAGTACCTAAAACCACCACCATAACTCCAGTACCTGAAACCACCACCACAACTCGTGCACCTGAAACTACCACTACAACAACTCAAGTAACTAAAACCACCACCATAACTCCAGTACCGGAAACCACCACCACAACTCCAGTACCTGAAACCAACACTACAACAACTGGAGAACCTTAAACTACCACTACAACAACTTGTGTACCTGAAACTACCACTACAACAACTCCAGTACCTGAAACTACCACTACAACAACTCCAGTACCTGATCCACCACTAAAACAACTCCAGTAACTGAAACCACCACCACAACTCCAGTACCTGAAACTACCACCACAACGAGTACCTGAAATGACCACAACAACTAAAGTACATGAAACCATCACCACAACTCGGGTACCTGAAACTACCACTACAACAACTCAAGTACCTAAAACCACCACCACAACTCCAGTAACTGAAACCACCACCACAACTCCAGTACCTGAAACTACCACCACAACTGGAGTACCGTGTGGCTCAGTTGGTAGAGCATGGCACTTGCAAAACCAGGGTTGTGGGTTTGATTCCCACGGGGGACCAGTGTGAAAATGTATGAACGCACTACTGTACGTCGCTCTGGATAAGAGCGTCTGCTAAATGACGTGAATGTAAATGAGTACCTGAAACCATCACCACAACTCGAGTACCTAAAACTACCACTACAACAACTCGTGAACCTGAAACTACCACTACAACAACTCCAGTACCTGAAACCACCACTACAACAACTCCAGTACCTGAAACCACCACTACAACAACTCCAGTACCTGAAACCACCACTAAAACAACTCCAATACCTGAAACCACCACTGCAACAACTCCAGTAACTGAAACCACAACGAGTACCTAAAACCACTACAACAATTCGAGTAACTGAAACCACCACCACAACTAGAGTACCTGAAACCACCACAACAACTTGAGTACCTGAAACTACCACTACAACAACTCGGGTACCTGAAACCACCACTACAACAACTGGAGTACCTGAAACCATCACCACAACTCTAGTACCTGAAACCACCAACACAACTCCAGTACCTGAAACTACCACTACAACAACTCCAATACCTGAAACCAACACTACAACAACTTGAGTACATGAAACCACCACTAAAACAACTTGAGTATCTGAAACAACAACCACAACAACACCTGAACCCAAAACAACAGCACCTGTAGCTGACACAACAACGACGACGACTAAGACCACTACCACAGCAGCCCCTAAACCTGCAACAAATACATCAACTCACACCATACCCGTCACCACCACCAAGGCAACACTATCACAGCTCCAGAGCTGGTGTGTGGGCGGAGCCTGGTACAGGTGGGTCTCAACAGGGTTTACCTGGAGGCTGCTGGTCTGAACGCTTCCACAGCTCACCTGGCCGACTCCAGTTGCTCCGCCCACCAGGAGGCTCACGGCACGGTGTGGTACCAGATGGCGTGCAGGGAGGTACGCTGTAGAAACACTTGGGAGATTAGAACAAATTACCTCATTGTCTGACTGTAGGTTGTTCAATACTGGAAGAGTTTTGATGATTATTAGCTTGGTTTCCATCCAATTGGTGACAGATTTTCATGCGAATATTCTAAAACCTGCGAAAGAAAATATGCGTATTTTCCCACCAGTGGTGTGTTTCTACCAAACGGACTTGTTTCAGATAAAAATCAGTGGGTGATAATGTAGTGCTCACAAAATGTACTTTTTCACTTAAGTTTTCATGTACCAAATAAAATCTAAAGTTCAATGTGTTTCCATCTCATTTCCAACTCTACCGATAGTTTTGTCACAAAAACTGTTGCGTTAAATAGCAAATGTGCCTACTCTGGTCTTGGCACGTGCGTTCTAGCCAACAGCTCGCAGATAGCGGGTAGGCTAGTCTACATGATGAGATTATTATGGATAATAGCAATAATATTTTATTTGTCAAACAGCAGTCGAGCATTGATCATCATGTCACCGGAATAAGACCCTGGATATTTATTGGAAAGGAGCGTCAAGATCCCAGTGCACTTTCACCACCCTGTGAAGTTCATCATAACTTATTTCATCTGGAGCCTAATAAACTGCCCAGCACAACCAAATAACTCTCAAGGGCACAGAAATACTTGTTTTGATTCTAGTAATGAATATATGCACTACAGTGTGTTTTCATTGTACTGTATATGTTGTTTACACATAGACTTGCATTGTTTTTGAGGACTGATCATTTCCTCAAATCATTGTGTAAGTGCCAACCAAACCTGAGTTGCTGTGTGTGTTGCTGTGATCTGATGAAGACAATTAATAACTCTGATGATGATGATGATGATGCTCATTGTCTAATAATAGTCTATTTAAGCTCCTGAGTGGCGCAGTGGTCTAAGGCACTGCATCGCAGTGCTAACTGTGCCACTTGAAATCCTGGTTCGAATCCAGGCTCTGTCGCAGCCGGCCGCGACCGGGAGACTCATGGGCGGCGCACAATTGGCCCAGCGTTGTCCAGGGTAGGGGAGGGAATGGCCGGCAGGGATGTAGCTCAGTTGATAGAGCATGGCGTTTGCAACGCCAGGGTTGTGGGTTCGATTCCCACGGGGGGCCAGTATAAAAAAGATATGTATTCACTAACTGTAAGTCGCTCTGGATAAGAGCGTCTGCTAAATGACTAAAATGTAAAATGTATTTAGGTGTCTATTTGCCCTGCAGTAAACAGTTTACGCCAGCAGGGGGTAATGTAGACTAATAAATAGACTAGCCGTGTCAAATGGACACCATGCGAGTTTCCCGTCCCTTCGTCATTTGACTTCGAACTGTTGCCTAGTTATTTCTTAATGTAGGCTATAAAGGGGCCATCTGCAGTTGCTACATCGATTTTTGAACTTAATGATAAACCCATTGATTACATTTTTTTCACATCAATTTTTTATTATTTCAATTCATAGGATTCATACAATACATACATTCACACACACATATATAATTATTATTTGCGGGGTGCGCATTCCCACCCGGCAATCTGATAGCATGTGTACCGTACAATCAATCATAAGAAAAAAACTAATAAATACTAATAAATGACATGGTATATCTACTGAATAATACATGAAATACCCATTGATTCGTGAAGAATATATATTATAAATGCCTCATAACATGAGCTTAGTTCAACTGTTGTACCCCATCCCCATGTTTGTAAACAATGTAAATGTAAACAAACACTACTGCCCCAAAACATGGTTAAAATTATCATTTTGATATCATGGACGGTCAGTCCTTGCATCCATAGCTCTTTCTATGAATCAGAGTGGCTCTCTCTCTCCATCCCCATCCTTCACCTTAAACAGTGGTGGGGTGTACACTTTGTTATTGTTTCAACTGCAGATTACCCCTTTAAAACCGTGAGGCAAAATGCATTCAGGTGTTTTCTGTCTCTGGGCTAATTAGGGGCGTCTGTTGTGGGTAAACGTGTGCACTTTTTCTATTTTGTTGGAGCCATATATATTGTTTGTTACAAATATAATGCTTTCTCTGACCACATAGGGAACTTGCCTGCCCGCCCATTTGTTCAATGCCAAATAATACATTTTTTATTTAACTAGGCAAGTCAGTTAAGAACAAATTCTTATTTACAATGACAGCCTACACCGGCCAAACCCGGACGCCGCCCTATGGGACTCCCAATCAAGGCCGGTTGTGATACAGTGGGTCTGTAATGACGCCGTGGTCTGTAATGATACAGTGGGTCTGTAATGACGCCTCAAGCGCTGAGATGCAGTGCCTTAGACCGCTGCGCCACTCGGGAGCCCAATTAACATTGCATTTAGGGACACTTAAATTGAAATACATCTCTAACAAGAAGTGAGTGACTTGAAGTGTAAAACGAAGTAGAAGAATGGCTTCTTCCGAAAAGTCCTCACTCCTAATCCAATAATGGACTCTTTCCTACTGATCAACCTTTTGGCCTCAATCGCTCTGCCACATTTTCTTTAATATCATCTGTGGACATAGATATTGGGACCCCAGTGATAACTCCCCTTAATCTAGCATAAACACCAGGGACATGGCTTTTAATCTTCTTCCCATTAAGCTTTTCCATTTTCAAAATATTATCTTGCTGAACCTGGCTACCACAAAATATTAACATATCTACCATTTCCAATGAACCGAGCATATTTCACTTCACCTACCTCTTTCTCTACGGCATTAGTTAGTCGGTGAGGGTGTAAGTGAGGCCCTGTGGTCTCATCAAACACAATCACTCACCACTTTCCACCACATCACTACTCTTGCTTCCTACCTTGGCCCTCTTAATGCTTTCTTTACTAGACGCTCCACTGCTTTCTGTATCATGATCTCCCTTCTTCCTATGTCTTTCCACTACCGCACATTCTGGTGCAAAACACGCTACACCGGCGCCTGGGCAAGATTAATCCAACCTATTCATTGTAGCTAAACCTAACCCTTTTCCTAACCTCATTCTCCTAGCCTGCTATATAAACAAATCATTTGTGTCGAGAAACGGTCAGTCTAATATAATCGGAACTGACCAAAGACAGGCACCAATGGGCGTTTCCTGATGTCAAGAAACGACCACATCAAGCACGTTTTGCAAGAAGAACGAGTTCCCTAATAAGCCTGTTTATATGGGCACATCTGAAATTAGGATATCATACTGATGGGCCTTTTGATAAATGCAGAAAATCGCCAATCAAAATAAACCTTCTACCGCAGTGACCACGTTATTTTTGCGAATACTGATTCTGAGTTAGGAGATATAAAGTGTATATTTTTACATTTACATTTTAGTCATTTAGCAGACGCTCTTATCCAGAGCGACTTACAGGAGCAATTAGGGTTAAGTGCCTTGCTCAAGGGCACATTTACGTCATTTAGCAGACGCTCTTATCCAGAGCAACTTACAAATTGGTGCATTCACCCTATAGCCAGTGGGATAACCACTTTACACTTTCTTTTTTTTGGGGGGGGGGGGGTGGAAGGATTACTTTATACCTATCCCAGGTATTCTTTAAAGAGGTGGGGCTTCAAATGTCAATGTATATGTTAATTCTTTCTAAAACGCATACTTTCAGTGTTTCCGAACGAACTCCACTCGCGTGTAATAGCGAGGCTTGCACATGCGCATATCAAATACACCGCAGAAACGCAGATTAAACTGTTTTCATGTCCTAATCATTCGGAAGACTGCTCAGAAACCCAGGTGTTTTAATCAGCATATGCTTACTTCGATAGTGACCTTACGCCGAGTAAGGTACTTACATTACTAATGCCATACTCGGCCTTCACCCATAATCAGTTTAATATCAAATTATTAGTGCGCATGTAAACGTACTTAGTGATCGATTGACCGACAACCAATTACAATGTTGTTGAGGGAACATTGTGTCGAGTGGGCGGAGACAGAGCGACAGACAGACTGCTTCACAAACTCTGCTACTTTCTCACGGTCGCCCTAGTAGGATAACCTATTGTCACACTTCTGACCCTCGACATGTCAAACAACAACGCCAGCAGCAACTTGGTCATCGCGCAGAGAGTCGTGAAACAGCTGCGGTTGGAAGCCAGTGTCCGGAGGATCAAGGTAAAAAATGATCACATTAACAACACTAGCACCAAACAAACACGGAAGAGCTGTAAACGACATTCCTGTCGCTGGGACAGCATAGCCGTCTTGAGCAGGCTAGGCTAGTGACGTGAAACAAAGTAGCAAACACGAAGTTACAATGTTGCAAAGTTTTCTTAATTAAGTTTTCATGTTAGGTATAATGCAGTTATACATGTTGCTGCCTTGTATCAATGTTGTCATGTTACAAATGTCTATTGAACAGTAGGCTAGCCTACATCGTCGCCTCCTGTCAGTAGGCTAGTATTGTTGACATAGTAGGCAAAAGTTGATGGAATTATGAATTACTATCCTATTTGATAGCCTTTATTATTTTGGTTATCGAGACAGTCCTAGGACCCTGGTCCTGTATCGGTGGCCTGCGGGGTAGAAAGCGTGAAATAGATTGAAAGTCAGAGTGTAGGCCTATCTTGGATGGGTCAGTTCTCAGTTCACTAACATTCCCACGGGCTAGTAATATTCCGAAGCCGGTTTTTCCTTCTCCAAGTAAACTTGTCATATAACTGCCTCTGCCTACACATGCTAGGCTGCTTCTAGCTCCCGAAAACCCTTCTCCGTATGTAGGGTTTTCAGCCATTATATTCGCCCACATTTGGCTCTGTGTATGTAAGCTACAATTCTGATGCTGTGTTTTAACGTCTGTTAAACAGTTTTCGAAACCTATGCTGATATGCCCCTTATCTTTTCTCAGGTAGAATCTTTGAAGAAAATAATATACAGTTACTGTAGCCATTATATTTTTGATTTGAAAGATTATTTCTAGCTGACATTAAAGATAAAGGGCATATCAGCATAAAAAAGGGCATATCAGCATACATTTCGTTTCGAAATCGACGATTATCTCGATTTGGCCTCCACAATTGCGTCACAGCCTCTGTATACGGAGCCTCCAGACCTCATTTCGGATTAAGTATGAATCGGCTTTTACACACAGGTGTTCTGAGCAGCTAGATACATTTTACATTTTAGTCATTTAGCAGACGCTCTTATCCAGAGTGACTTACAGGAGCAATTAGGGTTAAGTGCCTTGCTTAAGGGCACATCAACAGATTTTTCACCTAGTCGGCTCGGGGATTAGAACCAGCGACCTTTCGGTTACTGGCACAACGCTCTTACCCACTAAGCTACCTGCCGCCACATGTGCTAATTAGCTCCGTCTTCCGTAAACAAGTGCTGTAACATGGACATATGGCCGTGTGGGAACACTAACCATAACTCTATAAAGTTGTGTAGTAATAAACATTGTGTTTTTATTTTATTTCTCGCTGATATGAAAGATGCGCTCCTTATGTTTCCAAAACAGGACTGCAAGCAGTTAATGTTTAGAGCAAGCGTCGGGACTCCTAACAAACCTCCCCTGGTCAGAAGACATGTATCGTCAATAAGCGCTAAAGTAGTTAGCGTCTATGAGTGGGGCAGGCTACTTCCTGTACAGGGCATGAAGTACTCTCTTCTTTGCATTGGAAATCCAGCTGTAGCCCAACTGTAGTTTAGTCACTAGCAAATGTATTCAAAACTTCTGTGTTGAGATCTGTTACTATGGAAATGAGGCTGTGTAGTAGCAGCAGTGCAGTACAGGAGGCTACAGTACAGTGCGCTATAGGTTTCAAGTTTTAATGTCACAGGCACAAGTACAGTGAAATTATTTTATTGCTAACTCAAAACCCAACAATGCAATAATCAATAACAATGTATTACTAGAAAGAAAGAAAAAAACACAAGAAATAAGAATAGGAAATATGAAATACACGATTAAGTAAGTAGGTCAGCATACTATATACAGGAAATATTTAAAGAGTCAGTTCCGATACCATATTTACAATGTGCAGGGATACTGGAGTGATGGAGGTAGATATGTATAGGGGTAAGGTGACTAGGCAACAGGATATAATATAAACAGAGTAGCAGCAGCTTGTATGTGAGTTGGTGTGCGGGGGTGTAGAGTCAGTATAAATGTATGTGCATATTATGTGCGAGTGTTTGTGTGTGTGTTGGAGTGACAGTGTGAGTGTGTGTGTGTACAGCCCTGTGAGTGTTTGTGTGTGTGTTGGAGTGACAGTGTGAGTGTGTATGGCCCTGTGAGTGTTTGTGTGTGTGTTGGAGTGACAGTGTGAGTGTGTATGGCCCTGTGAGTGTGTGTAGACAGTGCAGAGTTTGAATTAAAAGGTTAATAAAGATACAAGGTTAACTCAGTCCGTGTAGCTTTTTTGTTAGCTATTTCTCAGTCTTATTGCTTGGGAATAGAAGATGTTCAAGAGCCTGTTGGTGCCAGACTTGGTGCACCGGTACCTCTTGCTGTGCGGCAGCAGAGAAAATAGTCTATGGCTTGGGTGGTTGGGGTCTTTGACGATTTTCCAGGCCTTCTTTTCACACCGCCTGATATAGAGGTCCTGGATGCCAGGGAGCTCGGCCCCAGTGATGTACTGGGCTGTCCGTACAACCCTCTGTAGCGCCATGCGATCGAGGGCGGTGCTATTGCCATACCAAGCAGTGATGCAGCCAGTCAATATGCAGTATGGACCCCTTGTTTACTCCATGTCACCTCACCACTGTGTCTACACCTGGAATGTATTAGTAGCATACAGGCCCGGTTTCCCAGATTAAGCCTAGTCCCGGACTAAAAGCATGCTCAATGGAGATTCTCTATTGAAAGCTCATTTTAATCCAGGACTAGGCTTGAGATGTGTCTGGAAAACCGGTCCATAGTGCATATAGCTCCTGTAGGTTTTCGCTCCAACCCCAGTTGTAACTAACCTGATTCAACGTATCAACCAGCTAATTATTAGAATCAGGTGCGCTAGATTAGGGTTGGAGCAAAAACCTACAGGAGGGTATCTCTCCAGGAACAGGGTTGGAGTGAACCTACAGGACAGTTTCTCTCCAAGAATGGGGTTGGAGAGCCCTGGTATATAGTATCTAGGGGCAGTTTCCCGGACACAGATTAAACCTAGTCCTGGACTAAAAACAGCTTTTAATAGACATTCTTCATTGAGATCACTGTCTGGTCCAGGACTAGGTTTAATCTGTGTCTGGGAAGCCGCCCCATAATACATCAGTCCCAGTCATATTTCTTCTTCGACTCTGTCATTAATTATTATTATAATTAACCCCAGGTGTCTCAGGCTGCAGTCGACCTGAAGAACTTCTGTCTGCAGAACGCTCACAAGGACCCTCTCCTGATGGGGGTACCCTCCAGTGACAACCCCTTCAGACCCCCCAAGTCCTGCAGCCTGTTCTGAGGTAGCCTACGACACCTTCATCCACTCTCCTCCTCTTCTTCCTCCTCTTCTCGGCAGGTCGCCTCGAGGTTAGAGCATTGGGCCAGTAACTGAAAGGTTGCTGGTTCAGATACCGGAGCCGACAAGGTGAAATATCTGTCGCTGTGCCCTTGAGCAAGGCTCTTAACCCTAATGACTCTGGCCATGACCCCACTCCCTGCGGGTGTCACATTTACATTACACACTTGTGTGTGTAACAGGACAAATATTAGCACCCCCCCCCCCAAATAATAATAATAGTTATTATTATTATTACTACCTCTCTCTCTCTCTCCAGAGTCCTTGCAGCCTGTTCTAATGATGTACACCTTCGTCTCCTCTTCCTCTCCTCCTCTTTTCCCTCCCTTTCTATTCTCTCCTCTCACACCTGTTCCAGTCTCCTCTCCTGTCTGTGTTCCAGTCTCCTCTCCTGTCTGTGTTCCAGTCTCCTCTCCTGTCTGTGTTCCAGTCTCCTCTCCTGTCTGTGTTCCAGTCTCCTCTCCTGTCTGTGTTCCAGTCTCCTCTCACACCTGTTCCAGTCTCCTCTCCTGTCTGTGTTCCAGTCTCCTCTCCTGTCTGTGTTCCAGTCTCCTCTCACACCTGTTCCAGTCTCCTCTCCTGTCTGTGTTCCAGTCTCCTCTCCTGTCTGTGTTCCAGTCTCCTCTACTGTATGTGTTCCAGTCTCCTCTCACACCTGTTCCAGTCTCCTCTCCTGTCTGTGTTCCAGTCTCCTCTCCTGTCTGTGTTCCAGTCTCCTCTCCTGTCTGTGTTCCAGTCTCCTCTCCTGTCTGTGTTCCAGTCTCCTCTCCTGTCTGTGTTCCAGTCTCCTCTCACACCTGTTCCAGTCTCCTCTCCTGTCTGTGTTCCAGTCTCCTCTCCTGTCTGTGTTCCAGTCTCCTCTCCTGTCTGTGTTCCAGTCTCCTCTCACACCTGTTCCAGTCTCCTCTCCTGTCTGTGTTCCAGTCTCCTCTCCTGTCTGTGTTCCAGTCTCCTCTCCTGTCTGTGTTCCAGTCTCCTCTCACACCTGTTCCTGTCTCCTCTCCTGTCTGTGTTCCAGTCTCCTCTCCTGTCTGTGTTCCAGTCTCCTCTCACACCTGTTCCAGTCTCCTCTCCTGTCTGTGTTCCAGTCTCCTCTCCTGTCTGTGTTCCAGTCTCCTCTCACACCTGTTCCTGTCTCCTCTCCTGTCTGTGTTCCTGTCTCCTCTCCTGTCTGTGTTCCAGTCTCCTCTCCTGTCTGTGTTCCAGTCTCCTCTCCTGTCTGTGTTCCAGTCTCCTCTCCTGTCTGTGTTCCAGTCTCCTCTCACACCTGTTCCTGTCTCCTCTCCTGTCTGTGTTCCTGTCTCCTCTCCTGTCTGTGTTCCAGTCTCCTCTCCTGTCTGTGTTCCAGTCTCCTCTCCTGTCTGTGTTTTAGGATGGGATAGATGCTGGTAAATTGGCAATATGTCAGATGCTCCTAATTATAATAATTATGTGTGGTTGATGATAGTGTTTTGTTTATTTACCATATCGCTCTCTCTCTCTCTCTCTGTGTCTCTCTCTCTCTCCCCTCTCTCCTCCCTCCTCTCTCTCTGTCTCTCTCTCCCCCCTCTCTGTCTGTCTCTCTCTCTCTCCCCCCTCTCTCTCTGTCTGTCTCTCTCCCTCTCAGTCTCTCTGTCTCTCTCGTTGCAGTAGCAGTCACAGTGTGTGGAGGAGGAGTTCTTGCTGTATGTCCTATGGAAGCCCCCTTTCCTCTCCTCAATGTTATCCTCAAGCCTGATCCCAGATCTGGCATGCTAAGGCACAACAATGACCATATAGGAGTTGGCAAGACAGCAAAAACAGATCTGGGACCAGGCTAGACAGTCCATGTATTAAGATAAAGCCTAGTTGTGCCATTATACATGTATGTTCAGGATGTTGATGTGATATCCTATTTGTTATGATGATGACATTGTATTAGGGTTGCAAAATTCCCCAGTTTTCCAGAAATTCCTTTTGGAAGATTCCTGTAATCAGGAGGGGATAAGCAGAAAATCCAGGAATCCTCCACAGGAATTTCTGGAAAATCTGGCAAGCTTTGGAAAGTTAGTGTAGTTTTGCAACCCTACATTGTATCTATGCACTGTACGTTCCACCAGTATGATAGCCTCTGACAGGCAGACAGCCAGTGAATGTGCCTTTGATGTTGTCTCTGGCTGTGTCCCTGGTTGTGTCCCAAATAGCACCCTATTCCATATATAGTGCACTACTTTTGACCAGTGCCCTATGAGCCCTGGTCAAAAGTAGTGCACTAAATAGAGTATAGGGTGCCATTTGGGATGCAAACTTATGTGTACAACGTATACAGCACAATAAGGAAGTGACCAACAATTGAATGTTTGTTTTAACCAGGGTATGTATTGATATTTAGCCTACAGTTCTAGCCTATTGGCCTACATGCTGTCAGTTCTATTGCTTGTGTTCCACATGCAGTATACTTCCTGGTACAAACTAACACATGGTACAGGTTGATATTATCAACCCAGGGATACAGAACCATATAATTAGAATATAGAATTCATGCAAAACACTACCCACATATCCCAAAATTGTAGTCTATACAAGAGACTGGTAGTTACATATTTCTTTTAAACTTTCGTCTACCTATTTTATTTAAGATTTTATGAAATACTCAACCTTTTTATCAAAGGTTTCGTTCCATTATGATGATGATACTGAAGTGATCTTAAATGTTAAATTGTTGTGCTCTCCTGTACCTTTTTAGGAAGATACTCCTGTCCTGGCCTTTCTCCCTAGAAATACTCCTGTCCCCCCCCCAGCCTACATTCAGTCACCAATAACATTACAGCAAATGGGAAAGTATTTCAATAAGATAAACAACACTAACTTATTTCCAAATGCCACAGCTGGTCCTCCAGCTTGTTTCAGGTTACTGATTAGCCACATCATCACCATGGTGGCCATTTTATGATTCCATCAGTCTATGTTTCCTTTTTATCATTGAACAGTAACTGTCGAGTCTAGCTGCCTGCCTTAAATGATGAGTTTTAATTTGATACCTGATACACTGTCAATCCTCTGTTGTGCCTTAACTAACTTTGTAACGGAGTTTCCAGACCTAGTAAATCACATTTACAACTACGTGTGTGTGTGACTATTTAATAATAATAATAATAATAATAATATGCCATTTAGCAGACGCTTTTATCCAAAGCAACTTACAGTCATGCGTGCATACATTATTATTATTTTTGTATGGGTGGTCCCGGGGATCGAACCCACTACCTTGGCGTTACAAGCGCCGTGCTCTACCAGCTGAGCTGGGTGGTTCTTTGGATAGATTGTTGATGCCTAAACGTTTTTGAAAGGCCTACTTCCAATGTGCCATCAAAACAAACATTATTTTTAGGTTAGAGGCCACTGCAAATGGGTGTACTTTTTGTTCTAGCCCAGACCTGTCTGATTCAACCAAATCCAAAAGGGCTTGATGATGATTGGCTGATCAGGTATGTTGTTGGTGCTGGGCTAGAACAAAACTGTCCTTGTTTATTTATTTATTTATTTTTTTTCACCTTTATTTAACCAGGTAAACCAGTTGAGAACAAGTTCTCATTTACAACTGCGACCTGGCCAAGATAAAGCAAAGCAGTGCGATAAAAACAACAACACAGAGTTACATATGGGGTAAAACAAAACATAAAGTCAAAAATACAACAGAAAATATATATATACAGTGTGTGCAAATGTAGCAAGTTTTGGAGATAAGGCAATAAATAGGCCATAGTGCAAAATAATTACAATTAGTATTAACACTGGAATGATAGATGTGCAAGAGATGATGTGCAAATAGAGATACTGGGGTACAAATGAGCAAAATAAATAACAATATAGGGATGAGGTAGTTGGGCGGGCTAATTTCAGATGGGCTGTGTACAGGTGCAGTGATCGGTAAGGTGCTCTGACAACTGATGCTTAAAGTTAGTGAGGGAGATAAGCGTCTCCAGCTTCAGAGATTTTTGCAATTTGTTCCAGTCATTGGCAGCAGAGAACTGGAAGGAATGGCGGCCAAAGGAGTTGTTGGCTTTGGGGATGACCAGTGAGATATACCTGCTGGAGCGCAGACTACGGGTGGGTGTTGCTATGGTGACCAATGAGCTAAGATAAGGCGGGGATTTGCCTAGCAGTGATTTATAGATGGCCTGGAGCCAGTGGGTTTGGCGACGAATATGTAGTGAGGACAAGCCAACAAGAGCGTACAGGTCACAGTGGTGGGTAGTATATGGGGCTTTGGAGACAAAACGGATGGCACTGTGATAGACTACATCCAATTTGCTGAGTAGAGTGTTGGAGGCTATTTTGTAAATGACATCGCCGAAGTCAAGGATCGGTAGGATAGTCAGTTTTACGAGGGCATGTTTGGCAGCATGAGTGAAGGAGGCTTTGTTGCGAAATAGGAAACCGATTCTAGATTTAACTTTGGATTGGAGATTCTTAATGTGAGTCTGGAAGGAGAGTTTACAGTCTAACCAGACACCTAGATATTTGTAGTTTTCCACATACTCTAGGTCAGACCTGTCGAGAGTAGTGATTCTAGTCGGGTGGGCGGGTGCAAGCAGCGTTCGGTTGAAGAGCATGCATTTAGTTTTACTAGTGTTTAAGAGCAGTTGGAGGCTACTGAAGGAGTGTTGTATGGCATTGAAGCTCGTTTGGAGGTTTGTTAATACAGTGTCCAATGAAGGGCCAGATGTATACAAAATGGTGTCGTCTGCGTAGAGGTGGATCTGAGAGTCACCAGCAGCAAGAGCGACGTCATTGATATACACAGAGAAAAGAGTCGGCCCAAGAATTGAACCCTGTGGCACCCCCATAGAGACTGCCATAGGTCCAGACAACAGGCCCTCCGATTTGACACATTGAACTCTATCAGAGAAGTAGTTGGTGAACCAGGCGAGGCAGTCTTTTGAGAAACCAAGGCAATTTAGTCTGCCAATAAGAATGCGGTGGTTGACAGAGTCGAAAGCCTTGGCCAGGTCAATGAAAACGGCTGCACAGTACTGTCTATTATCGATCGCGGTTATAATATCGTTTAGGACCTTGAGCGTGGCTGAAGTGCACCCATGACCAGCTCAGAAACCGGATTGCATAGCGGAGAAGGTACGGTGGGATTCGAAATGGTCGGTGATCTGTTTGTTGACTTGGCTTTCAAAAACTTTTGAAAGGCAGGGCAGGATGGATATGGGTCTGTAACAGTTTGGATCTAGAGTGTCACCCCCTTTGAAGAGGGGGATGACCGCGGCAGCTTTCCAATCTCTGGGGATCTCAGACGTTACGAAAGAGAGGTTGAACAGGCTAGTAATAGGGGTTGCGACAATTTCGGCGGCTAGTTTTAGAAAGAAAGGGTCCAGATTGTCTAGCCCAGATGATTTGTAGGGGTCCAGATTTTGCAGCTCTTTCAGAACATCAGCTGTCTGGATTTGTGTGAAGGAGAAGCGGGGGGGGCATGAGCAAGTTGCAGCGGAGGGTGCAGAGCTGGTGGCCGGGGTAGTGGTAGCCAGGTGGAAAGCATGGCCAGCCGTAGCAAAATGCTTGTTGAAATTCTCGATTATTGTAGATTTATCGGTGGTGATAGTGTTTCCTAGCCTCAGTGCAGTGGGCAGCTGGGAGGAAGTGCTCTTATTTTCCATGGACTTTACAGTGTCCCAAAACTTTTTGGAGTTAGTGCTACAGGATGCAAATTTCTGTTTGAAAAAGTTAGCCTTTGCTTTCCTAACTGCTTGTGTATATTGGTTCCTAACTTCCCTGAAAAGTTGCATATCGCGGGGGCTATTTGATGCTAATGCAGTACGCCACAAGATGTTTTTGTGCTGGTCAAGGGCAGTCAAGTCTGAGGAGAACCAGGGGCTATATCTGTTCTTAGTTCTGTATTTTTTGAATGGGGCATGTTTATTTAAGATTGAGAGGAAATTACTTTTAAAGAACAACCAGGCATCCTCTACTGACGGAATGAGATCTATATCCATCCAGGATACCTGGGCAAGGTCAATTAGGAAGGCCTGCTCGCTGAAGTGTTTTTGGGAGCGTTTGACAGTGATGAGGGGTGGTCGTTTGACCGCGGACCCGTTACGGACGCAGGCAATAAGGCAGTGATCGCTGAGATCCTGGTTGAAGACAGCGGAGATGTATTTAGAGGGTAAGTTAGTCAGGATGATATCTATGAGGGTACCCATGTTTACGGATTTAGGGTTGTACCTGGTAGGTTCGTTGATAATTTGTGTGAGATTGAGGGCATCTAGTTTAGATTGTAGGATGGCCGGGGTGTTAAGCATATCCCAATTTAGGTCACCAAGCAATACGAACTCTGAGGATAGATGGGGGGCAATCAATTCACATATGGTGTCCAGGGCACAGCTGGGGGCTGAGGGGGGTCTGTAGCAAGCGGCAACAGTGAGAGACTTATTTCTGGAAAGGTGGATTTTTAGAAGTAGAAGCTCAAACTGTTTGGGCACAGACCTGGATAGTATGATAGAGCTCTGCAGGCTATCTCTACAGTAGATTGCAACTCCACCCCCTTTGGCAGTTCTATCTAGACGGAAAATGTTATAGTTGGGGATGGAAATTTCAGAATTTTTGGTGGCCTTCCTAAGCCAGGATTCAGACACTGCTAGAACATCAGGGTTGGCGGAGTGTGCTAACGCAGTGAATAACTCAAACTTAGGAAGGAGGCTTCTGATATTTACGTGCAGAAAACCAAGACTTTTACGGTTACAGAAGTCAACAAATGATAGCTCCTGGGGAGTAGGAGTGATACTGGGGGCTGCAGGGCCTGGGTTAGCCTCTACATCACCAGAGGAACAGAGGAGGACTAGAATAAGGATACGACTAAAGGCTTTAAGAACTGGTCTTCTAGTGCGTTGGGTACATAGAATAAAGGGGGAAGTTCTCCGGGCGTTGTAGAAAAGATTCAGGGCATTATGTACAGAAAAGGATATGGAAGGATATGAGTACAGTTCAGGTAACCCTAAGCGTTGGGTAACAATGAAAGAGATAGCATCACTGGAGGCACCGATTGAGCCGGTCTCGGCGTGTATGGGGGGTGGAACAAAGGAACTATTTGAGGCAGTTTGAGAGGGACTAGGGGTTCTACAGTGAAATTGTATAATAAGAACTAACCCAAACAGCAATAGGCAAGGCATAATTGACATGGGAGAGATGCATAAAGCAGTCACAGGTGTTATTAGAGAGAGCTAAGACAACAACTGGTAATAGCGATAACGTTTGGGCTAAGGCTAAACAGAATAAACAGGACAGGGTACTGTGTAAAGGAACAGTCCAGCAGTCTACCCCAATGATGTATATAAACCATGGATTGCCGATGCTATGTATTTGCCAATGATAGGCTTTGAAGCCACCGGTCGGCCATATTGGCACTCCCCAGAAGGAGCAGTCCTCCATAGGAACAACTGAAATTCTACAGTATTTCAATTAAATGTTTCAAGGACACTATTACATGTAAGTATTTTTGTTGTTGTAGTGGGAACAGTAACATTAATACTTTCTACAAATTATACTTTAAGGAAAATGTTTTTGTTGTTTTGTTTAGCTCACAAAGTATCATTTAATAGTATGCATTAAGGTGTCTGTACTAGAATACAGGTGGCAAAAACAACAGTAGACATTGTATTTCTATAGCTTCCAAAATATGTTTTACAACGGCGGGGGAGTGCCAAGATGGAGGTGCGTTTTTTATTTTTATTTTTTTATTTCACCTTTATTTAACCAGGTAAACCAGTTGAGAACAAGTTCTCATTTACAACTGCGACCTGGCCAAGATAAAGCAAAGCAGTGCGATAAAAACAACAACACAGAGTTACATATGGGGTAAAACAAAACAATGTCAAAAATACAACAGAAATACATATAATATACAGTGTGCAAATTTAGCAAGTTATGGAGGTAAGGCAATAAAATAGGCTATAGTGCAAAATAATTACAATTTAGTATTAACACTGGAATGATGTGCAAGAGATGATGTGCAAATAGAGATACTGGGGTACAAATGAGCAAAATAAATAACAATATAGGGATGAGGTAGTTGGGCGGGCTAATTTCAGATGGGCTGTGTACAGGTGCAGTGATCGGTAAGGTGCTCTGACAACTGATGCTTAAAGTTAGTGAGGGAGATAAGTGTCTCCAGCTTCAGAGATTTTTGCAATTTGTTCCAGTCATTGGCAGCAGAGAACTGGAAGGAATTGCGGCCAAAGGAGGTGTTGGCTTTGGGGATGACCAGTGAGATATACCCGCTGGAGCGCAGACTACGGGCGTTGGCTTCAAAACAGTCATCTAGTGTACATATACATCATTAGACTATCCTCTATCCCCCAGGTTTGAGAAACAAGGATATATAGCCTTGGTATTTCTCAAGATGCAGCTTCTGTTATGCCCCGACTGACTGTTGGGGTAGCAGTAGTGAGCAGCACCGTAGTTTGCTTGATCGTGAAGTGTGAGCCGACGAACCAGTCAAGCAGCCAGAAGCGAAGATGGCGGTATCGGTGTTTCCCTGCGTGCGGTTGCGGTCCATCGGGGACGCGAACGGAGAGATCCAGCGACACTCCGAGCAACAGCCCCTGAGATTGGAGGTTAAAAGCACCCCAGACACGGCTCTCCTAAATCTCTCCAACGGTAAGTAGCTGCTATAACCAGCTCCCGGCGTGTTGATTATCCGCGAGTTAGCTAGCGCTTACCTTGTGGTAGCCCGAGACCCCTTCACGATGCTATGAAGAATGAATAGGGTTGAGTAAGTCGGTGGCTAACTAATTAGCATCTAGCTAACCAGGTAGCATTTCACTGTGATGGGCCGGTGCGTTGGGATAGTACAAGTTACCGAAAATGTGTTTTTCAAAGCAAGCAAATGTTGCTGTTGTAGAAATTGGGTGGTTATTCCCACTATCGATACAGTACATGTAAAATATTATCTTATTAACGTTATGAGATAGCTAGTTAACTAGCATGCTAATTTTGAGGCTGGCTATGCCTATATGCGTCTTGGTGGCTTTGTCCTGTAGTTACAAATATTCATTGTAGAGTAGCCGGTCAGTTAGCCTGGAAACCCGACGTTGAATTTAATTTAATTATATTATTGGGCATAAATGAGTCGTTGTGATCAGTAAAGTTTCCTCTCTCGACCTCTGCATGCCAGAGTGTTGAATACAATTATATTTAACTTACTTTACCCGTGCGGTTGGTCCATTACATGTAGGAATATGAGACAACACAGGAAAGTATAATTAAATCAACTTTTCAAAGCGCTGGTACTAGTGTGTTCAAATGTATATCAAGCATGCAGGCTTACTTGCCAAGCTCTTGCACGTGTTTACACGGTTCTGCGCATACTTCAGGTGATATAAATCGGAACTCACTACCAGTGCTTTGAAAAGTTTTTAATTATACTTTCCTGCGGAAATATTGCCGTGTGTGGCTATATCTTACCTGTCTCTGATGGTTTGTCAACAGGAGATGAGACCTCAGTCTTTAAGTGTTCGTTGTCCAGGGAAACGGAATGCAGTCGTGTGGGGAAACAGTCCTTCATCATCACGCTGGGCTGCAACAGTGTCCTGCTACAGTTCTCCACACCTGCAGGTAGGGTGTGGGTCTGTGTGTGGATGTTTACAGAAGTTGTGCAATGATTGCCTCATCAGTGGTGATGTTCAGTCTGTGTCTAACTGTGTGTGTTTGTGTAGAGTTCAGTTCCTTCTATAATATTCTGAAGAGTTGCCGGGGCCACAATGCAGAACACTCCGTCTTCAGTGACAGGACGGAAGAGTCCTCTGCCGTGCAATACTTTCAGGTGAGAAATGCACACACATCTGCGGGGGACCACTGTGAGTGGTCCAACACACACAGTGGTGTATTGGAGGGGTAACGCAAGTAAACGCTGTTTACACACCCTTTGCCGTAAAATTCATTGAACCACTGCACACACACACACACACACACAGAGTTATCAAGTCTAAAAGACATTGGAAATAACTGCTGAATTTTGACCGATTGGCCTCAATGACCTTTGCCTTCTGCCCTTTGACCCCTGTTTCCCTCCAGTTCTATGGCTATCTCTCTCAGCAGCAGAACATGATGCAGGACTATGTTCGGACTGGAACCTACCAACGTGCCATCCTTCAGAACCACGTTGACTTCAAGGACAAGGTACCACACGCACAAACACACACACAGTGACTGATTTAGATGTGTGCTGCCAATCCAATGATCTGTGATCTCTCTATCGCTCTCCCCCCTCTCTTGCTCTCCCCCCCCCCCCCACCCCCTCTCTCGCTCCCCCTCTTCCTCTCTCCCCCTCTTCCTCCCTCCCCCTCGTTCTAGGTGGTGTTAGATGTGGGCTGTGGTTCAGGTATTCTGTCGTTCTTCGCGGCGCAGGCCGGAGCCAGGAAGGTCTACGCTGTGGAGGCCAGCACCATGGCTCAGCATGCAGAGGTAACACACACACACACACACTAACTACCACGCAAAAGGTACGAGAGTCGGTTTGTTTCTTTGGCTGTGATCAGTTTTATTATGGTGATTCTTAGTGCTAAAGCTGTTGTTAATTAGACTACACTGAGAGGCCTCCTCGACCACACGCACTATCACACACATACACACTACCACATACACACCCTACCGTACACATACGCACTACCACATACACACCCTACCGTACACATACGCACTACCACATACACACCCTACCGTACACATACGCACTACCACATACACACCCTACCATACACATACACACACCAGGGGAGGACGGCTCACAATAATGGCTGGAACGGAGCGAATGGTATGAAACACCAGGAAGCCATGTGTTTGTATCTGATACCATTCCACTGATTCTGCTCCAGCCATTACCAGGAGCCCGTCCTCCCTAATTTAGGTGCCACCAACCTCCTGTGACACACACACACACTAACCCCCTGTGTGTGTGTGTGTGTGTGTGTGTGTGTGTGTGTGTGTGTGTGTGTGTGTGTGTGTGTAGGTGCTGGTAAACTCCAACGGTATGGGGGATCGTGTGGTGGTGATAGCAGGGAAGGTGGAGGAGATCTCTCTACCAGAGCAGGTGGACATCATCATCTCTGAACCCATGGGATACATGCTCTTCAACGAGAGAATGCTGGAGAGTTACCTACACGCCAAGAAGTTCTTAAAGCCTAACGGTGAGAGAGAAGAGAGAGGAAGATGAAAGAGGGAGTTAGAGATAATGCTGGAGAGTTACCTACACGCCTAGAAGTTCTTAAAGCCTAACGGTGAGAGAGAAGAGAGAGGGAGCGAGATGAGAGAGGGAGTTAGAGATAATGCTGGAGAGTTACCTACACGCCTAGAAGTTCTTAAAGCCTAACGGTGAGAGAGAAGAGGGAGGGAGCGAGATGAGAGAGGGAGTTAGAGATAATGCTGGAGAGTTACCTACATGCCAAGAAGTTCCTCAAGCCCAACGGTGAGAGAGAAGAGGGAGGGATGGATGGAAGAAGTTGGCGAGTTAGAGAGAATGCTGGAGAGTTACCTACACGCCTAGAAGTTCCTCAAGCCCAACGGTGAGAGAGAAGAGAGAGGGAGCGAGATGAGAGAGGGAGTTAGAGAGAATGCTGGAGAGTTACCTACACGCCTAGAAGTTCCTACGGCTCAATGGTAATATGGAGAGGAAGAGATGGAGAACGGGAGATATGGGAGGAAAGAAAGATGGGGATGGAGGAAATGGAATTAGTAGAACGCGTATCCAGGTGTTTTGCCGATGGTAACCCTCCCTCGTCCCCTAGGTAACATGTTCCCCACGTTAGGCGACGTCCACCTGGCTCCCTTCACAGACGAACAGTTATACATGGAACAGTTCACCAAGGCCAACTTCTGGTGAATAACCTTTGACTTCATTTAACAAGCTCCAGTCAACACACCTTTTAACACCTAGACAGAGACACATGTTCTTACTAGCCTAGTTCTTACTTCTCCAACTTCTGGTAAATAACCTTTCACTTTATTTACTTTATTTTCAAAGCTTATTTTTTACATGTGGAAAGTATTGTGTTCTTAGGCTAACTTCTGGTGAACAAACACACTTACATTTACTTTATTTTTAAAGCAGTTTTTACCTGGAAAGTATTGCTGGGGAGCGAGAAAGCAAATTCACCATGCCTTTGTTACAACGATACAAAAATATTTAACTGTCACTAAGTCATCTAACTAAACCCACTTCCCACGGTCTCTCTCTCTCTCCCGCTCTGTCTCTCAGGTATCAGCCATCGTTCCATGGTGTTGATCTGTCATCACTGAGAGAAGCTGCAGTAGATGAGTATTTCAGACAACCCATAGTGGTGAGACTTCCTCTCTCTCTCTGTCTCTCTCTCTCTCTCTCTCTCTCTCTCTCTCTCTCTCTCTCTCTCTCTCTCTCTCTCTCTGTCTCTGTCTCTGTCTCTCTGTCTGTCTGTCTCTGTCTGTGTCTGTCTGTCTCTGTCTCTCTCTGTCTCTCTCTGTCTGTCTCTCTCTCTCTGTCTGTCTCTCTCTCTCTCTCTCTCTCTCTCTCTCTCTGTCTCTCTCTCTCTGTCGCTGTCTGTCTCTCTATGTCTCTCTCTCTGTCTGTCTCTCTCTCTCTCACTCTCTGTCTCTCTCTCTCTCTCTCTCTCTGTCTCTCTCTCTCTCTCTCTCTCTCTACACCAACTTTCCCTCTCAAATTCAACATGCTTTAATGGCATGAATGAAAAGGTGAATGTTGCCAAAGCGAAGTGATACACAACAATTATGAAAAGAACAGACAACAATAAGAATAGTAGCTATAATACTAAAGAAAAAAATATATATATATATATAATGAAAAAAATATCCATTACATAAATGTAATGATCTCTCTCAGGACACCTTTGATATCCGTATCCTGATGTCCAAGTCTGTCAAATACACCGTCAACTTCCTGGACGCGAAAGAGGGGGATCTGCACAGGTGAGTCCATCACCTCCTCTCTCCTTCAGGGCCTGTATTCAGAAAGCTCTTCTCTCTCTCAGGATAGATTCCCTTCAAGTTCCACATGATGACATCTGCCCCTCCTCTCTCTCCTTCAGAAAGAGACTTGGAGTAGGAGCGCTGATCCGGGATCAGTTTAGCCTTTTTTAGATTATAATGAATGGACAGGGGGGGACCTGATCCTAGATCAGCACTCTGAGACGGTTTATGAATACAGGCCCTGATGTTGTGTTTAGTCTGAGGGTTGTGGTGACTGAGGATACTGCTGAGAGTTTACTCCTCCTTAAACCTCCATCTCTTTCTTTATTCATCTCAGGATGGAGATTCCCTTTAAGTTCCACATGATGACATCAGGTCTGGTCCATGGTCTGGCCTTCTGGTTCGACGTGGCTTTCATCGGCTCAGCGTGAGTCCCCTGTGTGTGTGTGTGTGTGTGTGTGTGTCCGTGTGGTATTATGTAAACTCTGTCAGTCTTGATTGACTTGCTGTCCTTCATCTTTTGTGTGTGCCTGTGTGTTCATCTAACCGTGTGTGTGTGTGTGTGTGTCCAGGGTGACAGTGTGGCTCTCCACCTCCCCTACGGAGCCTCTAACCCACTGGTACCAGGTCCGCTGTCTGCTCCAGTCCCCTCTCTTCACCAAGGCAGGAGACACCCTCTCCGGCACCGCAACGCTCATCGCCAACAAGAGGTGAGACACACACACCCGGATAACTTTACCACACACACACACCTGAAAAGTAAACCCCCACACTGAACACACACACACCTGCAAAGGTACCCCCACCCTAAAGGGTTAATCTGACCTGTGCACTCAGACAGAGCTATGACATCAGCATGGTGGCCCAGGTGGACCAGACAGGAAGCAAGTCAAGCAACCTGTTGGATCTCAAGAACCCATTCTTCAGGTCAGAAACACTCTATACCGCTCCTCTCACGCTCTCCCTTTCTCTCTCTCTCCTACTGTCTGTCTCTCTGTTCTCTCTCTCCTACTGTCTGTTCTCTCTCTCCTACTGTCTGTCTCTCTGTTCTCTCTCTCCTACTGTCTGTCTCTCTCTCTCTTCATCCTCTAAAATCTCCTCTTCCTCCTCTTTTCTCTCCCTGATAGACATCTTCAAGTCCTCTGTATATGATTGGCTGTCCCTGAGCTCGCCGCCACCGACCCCATCTGATTTGGATATTTAGCACAATGTCCCCATCTGATTGGTTGACATGTGTGTTCCGCAGGTACACAGGCAGCACGTCAGCCCCGCCCCCAGGCTCTCACTACTCCTCCCCCTCAGAGAACATGTGGAACAATGGAGGAGTCTACAGCATGAACCAGGGTACACACCCACACACACTGCATGAATCAGGTACTACACACACACACACAGGTGAATACAGAATTGTTTATTTCCTGTTTTTAATTTCTCTCTCTGTCTATCAGGAGGGATGCCTGCAGCGTATGACCTCAGTACAGTCATTGGTGGCATGGGCTCCACAGTGTCTCACAACAATCTCATCCCTCTTGGTACGCTATGTGTGTGTGACTGACCAATCCCTACCCTCCTTACTGTGCTGTGCTATATAGCCCTCAAATCCCAATCTGGATCTCTAAGCCAGTTTCACTGCTTTTTTAAAATGCATCCCTTCTAATCAGGGACTGATTTAGACCTGGGACACACAGGTGGGTGCAATTAATTACCAGGTAGAAAACCAGCAGTAGTCTAGACTTCACAGGGTAACATTTGAATACCCCTGCTGTATAGGGTTACAACATATCTGAAATGTTCCCCAAATTCCCAGTTTTTCCAGAAATCCCAGTTGGAATATTACCGGAAAAAGCAGGAAATACGGGAATCCTCCTACTGGGATTTCTGGAAATGTCGGGAAAGTTACTGGAATGTTGCAAACCTAACTGTGCTGTGCTGCGTGTAATGGCAGTTTTGTATCTATATGTTTGACTCCAGATAATCCATCTGTAACTGACCTTTTGTATATTGGTTTTGCTGTGTTTTGTTGATCCAAATAAAATTGGCCAATTTGTGAATTATCTCCTCTGTGTGTGTGTGTGTGTGTGTGTGGGCAGTGAACACAGGGGTAGTGAACCATACATCTTCTAGAGTTGGGTCTATCATGAGTACAGGAGTGGGCCAGGGTGAGTGAGTGTCACCATGGTTACAGAGCTACAGCTCTGTTGCTAATGTCTTCCAGTCTGGTCGACAGTTCAGCTAATGTATGGCCTGACATTAGTTGTTTTAATGTTTGTGTTTTATTTTAGAGATAAAGTGCTTTTTAGTCCAGGATTAGGTTTAATCTGGGTCCGGGAAACTGGCCCTAACCGTTCTTTGAAGACCCCAATTCACTTCCTGTTTCTCTCTTCCTCAGGAGCGGTGACTGGCCAATCAGGGCCCGGCAACAGTCCTCACTACCCAATCAACAACAACAGCCAGTTCACCATGGGCGGGCCTTCCATCTCCATGGCGTCTCCCATGGCAATCCCTAGCAATACAATGCACTATGGGAGCTAAGTCCTCCCAACCTCTTCTCTCCTGTCCCCCTCCTTCCTCCACTTCTCTGGACTTCCAACAGCTGGAAGGAAACCAAAACGGACTGATAATATGGACGTCCCTCACTCCTCCATTCATCCCTCCATTCTTTCATCCCTGATCTATCAGGCCCGGTCCAGAATCAACTAGACACTGAAAGGATTGGTTAGGTTTAGCGTTGTAGAATTCCCACATTTTCTGATTTCCTACTTATTCCCACTTAATTGCAACCGTGGATAGGTTTAAGTAATGTTGGCTAAACATCTCCTTTCGTCCCAACACATTCTGAGGCTGACTAAAAGGTGTTTGCTTGTAACAATTATGTTTATGTATCCACAGCCCACATAGAAACATTTATAAGGATCCTATGTACTTACTGTTGCTATAGGGGTTTTAGAAACTTACACACACACACACACACACACACACACACACACACACAGCCTCCTGCAGGACAGAAAGGACTTTGAGCTTCTGTGAAGTTTTACCAATCACTCCCCTCTTCCCCAGCCCGTCGCTTTTGACGGAACGTCCCGATCGATAAATTCTTGAATCCTGACCTTTCACCCCAGGTTACCGATTCAACCGACCAATCAAAGCAAACGGTCTGAGTGTCTAGCCGACCGGCAGCTGCAAGGGAGAGAGGGTGATCCAGGTTTTAGCCAATCGGGACACAAGATTGTCTCTGTAGGTTGGGGTTTGTAGTAGCTTTAGACTAGCCAGGGGTTCGGTTCTGTAGGGTGCATCGCTGCTGATAGAAATGCAACACTACTATGTCTGTCATGTTAAAAAAGGAAACATGTCACCTTACTGAATAGGGCCCCTGTTATATGGTGTTTAGGGTATAATATTTTAGCTGTTTAACAAGTGTTTAGCGGGAACTGTGAGAGACTTCGTGCAACGTCCTAGGATGTCCCAAATGGCACCATATTCCCTAGTGTACTATTTTGGATCAGGTCCGTTAGGGCTCTGGTCAAAAGTAGTACGCTATATAGGGTATAGACAGAGTCTCCCGGCAGACACAACATGTAAAGTGTTGGTCCCATGTTTCATGAGCTGAAATAAAAGATTCCAGCAATTTTCCATAAACACAAAAAGCTTATTTCCCTCAAATTTTGTGCACAAATTTGTTTACATCCCTGTTAGTGAGCATTTCTCCTTTGCCAAGATAATCCATCCACCTGATAGGTGCGGCATATCAAGAAGCTGATTAAACTGCATGATCATTACGCAGGTGCACCTTGTGCTGGGTTCAATAAAAGGCAGCTCTAAAATGTGCAGTTTTGTCACACAACACAATAACACAGATGTCTCAAGTTGAGGGAGCGTGCAATTGACATGCTGACTGCAGGAATAGCCACCAGAGCTGTTGCCAGATAATTTTATGTTAATTTCTCTACCATAAGCCGCAGCCAACGTCATTTCTGAGAATTTGGCAGACCACGTGTAACCACGCCAGCCCAGGACCTCCACATCCGGCTTCTTCACCTGAGGGATCGTCTGAGGAGGAGGGGGTAGTGCTGAGGAGCATTTCTGTATGCAATAAAGCCCTTTTGTGGGGCAAAACTCATTCTGATTGGTTTGGCCTGGCTCCCAAGTGGGTGGGGCAAAAGTGTGACACTCAGAGGACTGGAGTTACCCATCCCTGAGCTAAAGACTCAGTCCATCTTCTGTTTGGTCAAATGGTCTTAAATGTTAATGGTTTAGTTTAGTTTTTATTTAATTGTTTTCTTCCATTTCCCAAAAAAATATAAAGATAAAACAGAAAGGCCCTCCAAAGGGGGAAATTAAACATCGCTGGAGAACTAATCGGCTTTCTAATCTGTATATATTGTATGGATTCTTCCTAATATATAGTTGTGTGCATTCTCAGATTTCTAATGTATGTGGATTGTCTCATGGCAGTATTAAGTATTAGATGAGCCCCATCCATTTCATAGGGACATGGTGATATATGTTGATACTTTACTGTAGGCCCTAGAATCCTCAAACTCAACTCTGGACCTCTAAACCAGTTCTACTCCATTTTTTTCATTGTTCCCCCTCTAATCAGGGACTGAGTTAGACCTGGGACACCAGGTGGGCGCAGTTAATTATTAGGTAGAACAGAAAACCAGCAGGCTCCTCGTAGGTTAATAGTTGAATCCTTCTGCCCTAGTATATAAAGCAGGGGTGTCAAACTCCGTTCCGGGAGTATCTGCTGCTTTTCACTCCTCCCTTGTACTTTACTGCCTTCCAGGAAATGAGTTTGCAACCCTTGATATAGACAATCAACATTTACATTACACACTATTATAGGCCAACAGTACATCATTTTATTCCAAGCCATTTTAAATGGATTGTCAGTAATCAAAATAGCTTCCATTTCCCCAATTGTTTTGCACACATAGGTCGTCCCCTGCTCAGACGTTGCATGCATCAACCGATGGTTGCGTGCTATGTCATCAACTGTGCTGTTGGGCATCAGATTGCTATAACGTGGTTAGCTGATACACATTGTATGCTGTAGTGTTCAGATTTCCCTTCACTGGACCTAAGGGGCCAAGACCAAACCATGAAAAACAGCCCCAGACCATTATTCCTCCTCCACCAAACTTTACAGTTGGCACTATGCATTCGGGCAGGTAGTGTTCTCCTGGCATCCGGCAAACCCAGATTCGTCCGTCGGACTGCCAGATGGTGAAGCGTGATTCATCACTCCAGAGAACGCGTTTCCACTGCTCCAGAGTCTAATGGCAATGAGCTTTACACCACTCCAGCCGACGCTTGGCATTGCGCATGGTGATCTTAGGCTTGTGTGCGGCTGCTCGGCCTTGGAAACCCATTTCATGAAGCTCCCGACGAACAGTTATTGTGCTGACGTTGCTAACAGAGGCAGTTTGGAACTCGGTAGTGAGTGTTGCAACTGAAGACAGATGATTTTTACGCGCTTTAGCACTCAGCGGTCCCATTCTGTGAGCTTGTGGGTCCTACCACTTCGTGGCTGAGCCGTTGTTGCTCCTAGACATTTCCATTTCACAATAACAACATTTACAGTTGACCGGGCAGCTCTAGCAGGGCAGAGATTTGACGAACTGACTTGTTGGAAAGGTGGCATTCTATGACATTGCCACGTTGAAAGTCACTGAGCTCTTCAGTAAGGCCATTCTACTGCCAATGTTAGTTTATTGAGATTGTATGGCTGTGTGCTCGATTTTTCACACCTGTCAGCAACGGGTGTGGCTGAAATAGCCAAATCCACTACTTTGGGTGTCCACATACTTTTGTATATATAGTGTACGTAAAATACCTATCCAGGCATTGTAAGATCTGGTATGCGTCACCAACGTCTGAGCAGAGAAACACGACCAAACAGTATGAAAAAAGAGTGCTGTGAGCTTGTCAATTAATGAGGTTATTGATTAGCTGAAATGCTAGCACCTGGTTGCCACTTGCCAGGTGGTAATTCAAGATGGCTGCCAGTGTAGCAGAAAACTTCTCCGCTCAGGTAAAACTGCAAACACAACACCTACAGTACACACACCTGAATACCTGTTAAGGTATTTACCTTTTGTGATAGTAAATGTTCATAAATGTTGACCCAGATGGCTTATAGACGGGGGCAGGGACGGGCAGCATGGTCCCAGCCTCAGAGAAGAGGACAGGAGTATTCAGGTAAAGCTGTATATTAAGACACACATCTTGATATAGGAGGACAATCTACTGAACGTGGCCCTACACTCATGATAACCATCCTTCCCAATCTCTCACTTCTGCATCTATATACCCCAGTGCTTGACTTGGGCAGGAGCTCACCGGAGCGGAGTACCGGCACCTCACATGTTCTACTGCTTGAGCTCCTGTTCCTTTTACAGAATATTAGCTCAGAAGTATTGTGGAGCTCCTGCACCTAAATATAATCAGTACTGGCACCCAAAATTAGTACCGGAATCTATTTCAGTCCAAGTCCAGCACTGTATATACCTCTTTCCCTCCTGTCTTACCTCTACCTCCCTATCTACCTCACTCCGCTCACACCACCATCCAACCCCCCTCTCTCTCTCTCTCTCTCTCCCCCTCCCTCTCTCTCTCTCCCTCCCTCCCTCCCTCTCTCTCTCCCCAGACCTCCAGGACACATACCTCCTCCATGGGGAGCCTAGCCCACCTCTCAGTGACCTGTCTCTCCATGCCTCCTGGTGGACCGGCAGGGACGAGCACAGGGAGATCGGGCCCTCCCTTGGGGTAAGCTAGTGTGTGTGTGCTTAACAAAGAAACATTTGTGTGGGTTTGAGAGTCAGTCAGGTGAGAATGAGAGCGCTAGAATAGTGTGTTTGTGTGTGTTAACAACTTCTGTCTTTTCTTCTCAGGAGCAACTGTCTGAGCGAGACCAGCACGTTGCCAGACTACAGGATGCACTGAGGCGAGAGAGGGAGAAGGTGTGTGTAATGTATCATGAGTTTGATGGAAAATATTGACGATGTTGATGAATAACCTTTTCCCCTTCTCATCTCTTTCAACCCCACACACAACCACACATTCTGAAGGGTTCCAGCCTGCAGTCTCGGTGTAGCCAGCAGGGGTCAGAGTTGAGGCGTAAAGAGCAGCACAGCGCCAGACTGAAGGAGAGACTAAGCCAACTCACAGAGAGACACAGAGAGAGAGGCGCCTGTAAGGATGTCTGTCTAACCCTCTCTCTCACTTAATGTGCCCTCTCACATTCTATATCACTCCATCTTTCTAACTTTCTCCCAGTCTTACACACACACACCATTCTATCACTCGCCTTCTACCTACCTAAATCACTCTCTTACCCATTCTGTTTGTGTTACACACACACTGTCTCACTCTCTCTCTCTTTTTCAAACTCTCTCTCTTCCTCTCTCCTCCTCCTTTCTCTCGGTCTCTCTCTTTCTCTCAATGTAATTTCAATTTAAGGGCTTTATTGGCATGGGAAACATATGTTAACATTGCCAAAGCAAGTGAAATGGATAATAAACAAAAGTGAAATAAACAAAACATTAACAGTAAACATTATTCAAATGTCATATTATGGAAATAGTTAAAGTACAAAAAGGAAAATAAATAAACATAAATATAGGTTGTATTTAAAATGGTGTTTGTTCTTCGCTGGTTGCCCTTTTCTTGTGGCAACAGGTCACAACTATTGCTGCTGTGATGGCACACTGTGGTTTTTCACCCAATAGATAGGGGAGTTTATCCTAATTGGATTTGTTTTCAAATTATTTGTGGGTCTGTGTAATCTGAGGGAAGTCTGTGTCTCTAATATGGTCATACATTTGGCAGGAGGTTAGGAAGTGCAGCTCAGTTTCCATCTCATTTTGTGGGCAGTGTGCACATAGCCTGTCTTCTCTTGAGAGCCAGGTCTGCCTACGGTGGCCTTTCTCAATAGCAAGGCTATGCTCACTGAGTCTGTACATAGTCAAAGATTTCCTTAAGTTTGGGTCAGTCACAGTGGTCAGGTATTCTGCCACTGTGTACTCTCTGTTTAGGGCCAAATAGCATTCTAGTTTGCTCTGTTTTTTTGTAAATTCTCGCTCTCTCTGTGTCTCTCTCCTCCTCCTTTCTCTCTCTCTCTCGCTCTCTCTGTGTCTCTCTCCTCCTCCTTTCTCTCTCTCGCTCTCTCTCTCTCTGTGTCTCTCTCCTCCTCCTTTCTCTCTCTCTCTCTCTCTCTCTGTGTGTCTCTCTCCTCCTCCTTTCTCTCTCTCTCTCGCTCTCTGTGTCTCTCTCCCTCCTCCTTTCTCTCTCTCTCTCTCGCTCTCTCTCTCTGTGTCTCTCTCCCTCCTCCTTTCTCTCTCTCTCTCTCGCTCTCTCTCTCTGTGTCTCTCTCCCTCCTCCTTTCTCTCTCTCTGTAGCCATGGAACTGTTGAACCCAGTGCCCAGAGGCCAGGTGAAGAGAGACCGACCAGCCGGGACCAACGGAAGGTAGGAGGCTGCGTCCCAAATGGCGCCCTGTTCCCTTTATAGTGCACTACTTTAGACCAGGGCCCATAGTTGACCACTGGGGCTGTAGACTCCGGTTGTCCCCAAATCGGACCCCAGAGGTCACCTATTCTGATCCAGGAGATTGAGACGCAGGCTTTTGTTCCAGCCTAGCACTAATGTACCTGATTTTAATGTACCCCAGGAAGGAGGAGGCGGCGCTACGTGTGATGCTGGAGCGGCGAGAGGCGGAGTTAAGGGAGGCCATGAAGCTCCGACACAAACTCACCACTCTACTGCACGCGCTCAGAGCAGACATGGAACGGGTTAGACAGCTCCTATAGCTCAGAGCAGACATGGAACGGGTTAGACGGCTCCTATAGCTCAGAGCAGACATGGAACAGGTTAGACAGCTCCTATAGCTCAGAGCAGACATGGAACGGGTTAGACAGCTCCTATAGCTCAGAGCAGACATGGAGCAGGTTAGACAGCTCCTATAGCTCAGAGCAGACATGGAGCAGGTTAGACGGCTCCTATAGCTCAGAGCAGACATGGAGCAGGTTAGACAGCTCCTATAGCTCAGAGCAGACATGGAACGGGTTAGACGGCTCCTATAGCTCAGAGCAGACATGGAACGGGTTAGACGGCTCCTATAGCTCAGAGCAGACATGGAGCAGGTTAGACGGCTCCTATAGCTCAGAGCAGACATGGAACGGGTTAGACAGCTCCTATAGCTCAGAGCAGACATGGAACGGGTTAGACAGCTCCTATAGCTCAGAGCAGACATGGAACGGGTTAGACGGCTCCTATAGCTCAGAGCAGACATGGAGCAGGTTAGACGGCTCCTATAGCTCAGAGCAGACATGGAACGGGTTAGACAGCTCCTATAGCTCAGAGCAGACATGGAACGGGTTAGACAGCTCCTATAGCTCAGAGCAGACATGGAACGGGTTATACGGCTCCTATAGCTCAGAGCAGACATGGAGCAGGTTAGACGGCTCCTATAGCTCAGAGCAGACATGGAGCAGGTTAGACGGCTCCTATAGCTCAGAGGTGAAGGTGGCCCTAGACGCTGTTTTGCATTTTCCCCACTAATGGTAAAGGTTGTGATTGGGGGAGGGGATGCTGGTCCTAGGTTTGTAGCTAGGCGAAACTTCCCTCCCGGTGTGTTTCCTGGTCCTGGGGAGTGGTCTCCACCAAAAGGGGGGCCTTAGCACTAACACAATTGGTTCCACTTCCGGTCCCCAGGGCCAGGATTGGGAAACACTGCCCTAGCCCCTACAGCCCTTCCTAGTGCACAGATCTGAGAGGAATAAATGGGTGAAAGCAGTACAGCAAAAGCAACAACTTATCAACCCTTGTATTAAGTCCCTTCAGATCTGTAACCATTCAATGAGTAGGGTCTTGGGGCTGGAGTAACGGCGCTATGGATGGGAACTGGAACTTGGGCATGGTCAGCAGGACACAATGTTTTGGAACGTTCAGATAGAAATATGTTATGTAGAACTAACATGCCTTTCCGACATGTAGAAATATGGAATAATGTAAAGTCTATTTATGGCATTTCTATCTGCAATATTCAGCAACGTTTGGCAACTGGACCCAACACTGGGTATGGTTGCGAGAGAGGATTGAGCTGATTGGCTTAAAGCTACTACTTTGTAACTTTTCCCCCAGACCTTATTGGACACTGTAGGTGACCAGGAAGAGGACCCTAACGACGACAAGATGCTGGTCCAATCAGAGGAGTCCCTGGGCGACCATGTGACAGGGGGTGTGGTCCATGGATGGAAGGGTGTGCAGAGGAGACTAGGGAACCTCCTGAGTCAGGGTGAGGGGGGGATGAGGCACGAAATGGCACCATATTCCCTATGTAGTGCACTACTTTTGACCATAGGGCCATTTCGGACGCACACAGCGACTAGTAGGAGATTAACATGAATTAGTTTATGAATAAAACAATGTTACTACAGGGGTTTGACAGTGTGTGTGTGTTTAGGTCACGTGGCTGTGGGGACTGACCAGGATAAGCTCTTGGCTCAGCTAGAGACAGAGTTGGATCAGAGTCAACAGCTGGTCAAACTGCAGCAGCATCTACTACAGGTGGACTACACACACTACAATGTTACAGCTCGTTGCTAAAGAAACCGACACACTACAATGCTACAGCTCGTTACTAAAGAAACCGACACACACTACAATGTTATGGCTCGTTACTAAAGAAACCTACCCACATTACAATGTTATGGCTCGTTACTAAAGAAACCAACACACTACAATGTTACGGCTCATTACTAAAGAAACCGACACACACTACAATGTTACAGCTCGTTGCTAAAGAAACCTACCCACATTACAATGTTATGGCTCGTTACTAAAGAAACCTACCCACATTACAATGTTATGGCTCGTTACTAAAGAAACCAACACACTACAATGTTACGGCTCATTACTAAAGAAACCGACACACACTACAATGTTACGGCTCGTTACTAAAGAAACCGACACACACTACAATGTTATGGCTCGTTACTAAAGAAACCGACACACTACAATGTTACGGCTCATTACTAAAGAAACCAACCCACATTACAATGGTACAGCTCGTTACTAAAGAAACCGACACACACTGGGGCTCATAGAAACACAAGTATGTGACCAGCTGGGTTCAAACCCGTGCACCACAAGAATGTTAACCCGCTGAGCTAGTCTATGCATTAACTTTGGCAGCTAAGGCAAGCTTTGACATTTCGGACGGTTACTTGCTCATCTCTCTCCCCCTTCTCTCTCTCCCCCTTCTCTCGCTTTCTCCTCTCCTCCATCTCTACCTACTTTCCCTCCCCTTTTCTCCATGTCATCCTCCTCCCCTCCTCTCCCCAGGACAGTGTGATCACTCCGGTCCCGGCCGCTCTGACAGACTGCTACTTCCTGGAAGAGTGGGAGCGGCTTCAGGACCGCTGGGCGGAGCTAGAACTCCAGAAGCGGAGCTTCCAGAGGGAGAGACGGGCCTTCACCGACGCCGCCATCCGATTGGGCCACGAGGTGAGGGACCGGAAGGGAGAGCCACAAAGGAGGGGGGGGAGGGAGTGAAAACAGGCTCCTTGGATTGAAAGATTAAAGGAATGGGTGGTTAGTGAAGTGTTGTTAGACTGTGGTTATTTTATTATGTATTTACAGTGTGTGTCTGCATGTGCAGAGGTGTGAGTTTGAGCAGCAGAGGGCCTGTGTGGTGAAGCAGCAGTATCTGTTTGACTGTCCGTTGTGGAAGACGTTGCAGCGTCACAACAGCAGAGAGAGCACCGTCCTCAGTGAGTCAGCATATATCATGTTATATACATACACGACATGACCAAAACTATGTGGACACCTGCTCGTCCAACATCTCATTCCAAAATCATGGGCATTAATATGGAGTTGGTCCCCCCTTTGCTGCTATAACAGCCTCCACTCTTCTGGGAAGGCTTTCCACTAGATGTTGGAACATTGCTGCAGGGGCTTCCTTCCATTCAGCCACAAGAGCATTAGTGAGGTCGGGCACTGATGTTGGGCGATTAGGCCTGGCTCGCAGTCGGCGTTCCAATTCATCCCAAAGGTGTTTGATGGGGTTGAGGTCAGGGCTCTGTGCAGGCCAGTCAAGTTCTTCCACACCGATCTCGACAAACCATTTCTGTATGGACCTGGCTTTGTGCACGGGGGAATTGTCATGCTGAAACAGGAAAGGGCCTTCCCCAAACTGTTGCCACAAAGTTGGAAGCACAGAATCGTCTAGCGCAGGGGTATTCAACTACTATTTGAGAAGGTCCAGTGACACAAATTTCCTAGGTGGCAAAGATCCGGATGGATATTGTCCTTTATCGGCACTGTGGTACAGCGTAGTAACAAACATAGCCGTCTACAACTTAGTTGATATATCAAATGTAATTAATTCAAATTCTTAGTCTCATTTAATATACAACTTATTTTGAATGTAAACATGTGCAACATTGCATCAACATTTCTGAAGAACAAAAGTGGTTGCATAACTGTCTGTGCAAAAAGTGCACTGTGAACCATTTGTACATGGGCCTTGAATAAAAAAAAAATAGAAAGTATTTTATTAAAATAAAGTGCATGTTTTCTGAAGAACAAAGGAGAGTTGAACAAAAATAATAATCTGAATGCACAGAACGTCACTGTGGGCCATGCAATATTAATATATAAGTCAGTCTGGTCCTTGCCCTGCATTAATGAGAGAAATTACACTTTCTGTCTCCTGCCAATGCTGTGAACTTTGGCACAATTGGTGTGAGAGCAACTCTGAGACACTGGTGCAGGTGTTCATTGGTGAGCCTGGTGTGGTATTTGTTTTTAATAAAGTTAATTGTGGAGAAGGCTGTTTCACAGCTGTATGTGGAGCCAAACATAGTCAGGATGTCTAGTGCCAGATTCTAGCGAACAGGGACGTCCGCTGCAGGCACCATCTTTCCCCAGAAAGGGACAGGGTCACCATCACCAACCTGATCCTTCAAAGCCACATTTTCTTCACTGACCTCATCTTTTTGTCTACCTTCAAGCAAGGTGTCAGCAACTTCACACACGCATTATTTTACCATCTCAGAGTCTGAAAATGTTTTTTTGTGTTTTCCCAAAACCCAAGCTATCCTCAGTGAACACGCCGTTGCACGTTGCTGGGCTGTCAGGGAATTGAAAAGGACTTTGGTGGACCTCTCATATTGGGATTTGAGTTGTTTAATCTTGTTTGTTCTCACCTCCGTGTTCATAGGATACGTCTGATCGAATTTACTATGTCTGGTGTCATAATGGCGCTTAACACTGGCACTTTTCACGAGAACTACGGACTCACTGCATATCATCACATTGGTTTTATGCTAGTTTCGGGGAGAATGAATAAATACTGTTCCGTCCAATCGTCTTTGAATATACGGTTTTCAGAGTAAAGTTTAAATTTTTTTGAACAAGCCATATTAACAAAGATACTGGTAACTAAGCTCCTATCTGTGATATTCACAGTTGAACCGCAGTCAGATATTTCTGTTTCTTTCTGCCTGCTTGTCCCAAGGTTCCGCTGAGGATATTTTGATTAATGTGATTGGGTAAAACGCTGCCTCTTGTATTTACATATAACCACGCGATTGGATTAGACAGGGAACTAGTAGAGGTGGGCGTTGCTTCGAGAGAGAGCGAGAGGTTGCTGAGTTTGAGGCCACTGCACCCGTTTAATTTTTTTAAGCTGTCTAAAAATAATGTATTTACTTTTATATAACAATGTGATGTTGTCCCGTCCGGATTGACCTTTCTCTGGGTCCGGACCCAGACCGCAGTCCGCCAATTGAGTTTGGCTGGTCTAGAATGTCATTGTATGCTGTAGGCGCCTAGCCCGAACCATGAAAAACATCCCCAGACCATTATTCCTCCTCCACCAAACTTTAAAGTTGGCACTATGCATTGGGGCAAGTAGCGTTCTCCTGACATCCTCCAAACCCAGATTTGTCTGTCGGACTGCCAGATGGTGAAGCGTGATTCATCACTCCAGAGAACGCATTTCCACTACTCCAGAGTCTAATGGCGGCGAGCTTTACACCATTCCAGCCGATGCTTGGCATTGTGCATGGTGATCCTAAGATTGTGTGCGGCTGCTCGGCCATGGAAACCCATTTCATGAAGCTCCCGACGAACAGTTACTGTGCTGACGTTGCTTCCAGAGGCAGTTTGGAACTAGGTAGTGAGAGTTGCAACCGAGGACAGGCGATTTTTACTCTCAGCACTCAGCGGTCCTGTTCTGTGAGCTTGTGTGCCCTACCACTTCGCAGCTGAGCCGTTGTTGCTCCTAGACGTTCCCCCTTCACAATAACAGAACTTACAGTTGTCCGGGGCAGCTCTAGCAAGGCAGAAATTTGACAAACTGACTTGTTGGAAAGGTGGCATCATAAGACAGTGCCAAGTTGAACGTCCATTCTACTGCCTATTTCCGTTGGTAAAGTCCAGTAAGGCCATTCTACAGCCAATGTTTGTCTATGAAGATTGCATGGCTGTGTGCTCGATTTTACACACCTGTCAGCAACGGATGTGGCTGAAAAAGCCGAATCCACTAATTTGAAGGGATGTCCACATACTTTTGTCATGTAGTGTGTATATTGGCCATATACCACAAACCCCTGAAGTGCCTTATTGCTATTATAAACTGGTTACCAATGGAATGAATACAGTAAATTGCACTTTTTTGTCATACCCATGGTATACGGCCTGATATACCACGGCTTTCAGCCAATCAGCATTCAGGGCTCCAACTACCGTTTTATAATCAACAATGAACATTACATACTTCTAGATAGCTGCAAAAGCTTTACTAGTTTGGTTTTAGCTATACTTTTTGCTTTACTAACAGGTTTTACTATAGCGTCGTCTTTTAGTCACTTCAGGGGATTCAAGTGTGTGTGTGTGTACTCGCAGATCTCTCAGGTTCTGATCACATGATCCTGTCCGGCTGCCGCCCGGCCACGCCCTCCTCTGCCGAGTCTGGGTTCATGCCCTGGTTAGGGTCATCGGGGTCTCGGCAGGGCCACGGCAGGGTCAAAGTTCACACCCCCAGCACCCCAGAGCTCTACTCTGCCCTCCAACTGCCCTACAGCTGCAGGTCAGGCCCAGACATGTCCTGACTCTGTTCCTAATGTCACCCTGTTTCCCGATTTGGTGCACCAGGGCTTGTAAATTAGTGCACTATATAGGGAATGGGGTGTCATCTGAGACGTAGACCTAGTTACTGTTTAAATCCATCTTTCCTTCCTTCATTCTTTGCCCTCTTTCTTCAATTAATCCCCAAAGGGAAAATCATTATTAGTGATTGAGGTAATCACTGATCTTATATGATTACAGATGGACTATTGTTGTAGATTGTTGTGTGTGTGTGTGTATATATTTGACTGTAACTAAATTCCTCCATCTCCCCATTCCTCTAATCCCGGATTCCCCTCCATCCCCCATCCCTCTCTCCAAACCCCAATTTTTCCACCCTCATCCCTCCAACTCCACATCCCGCCAATCTCTCCTCCACCCACCTTTCCCTTCCTCCATCCACCCATCCCTCCACCTCCCCAGGTCCAGTGAGAGTGATGCCCAGTCAGAGTGCTTGGATGTGGGGGCAGAGAGGCTCCAGTTTGCCCCCCCTGGTCCTCGCCTGGACTGGTCATTTCAGTAGGATGGCTGTTTATGTAGTTTCCATTGTATGTCTTATAATATTGTCCCTTTGTCGTTTCCATTGATTTATATATTCGTTTTTCAATGTGATTAATAAAGATGAATAGTTTGACACATTCCTTCTCTACTAATGATTCGATGAGCCAGGAGAAATGTTACTAACTTATTGGTGGTAGTATTGAACAGCAAGGAAGTCGAAGCAGTTTTGAATTTTAAGAGGTGTGATATTTTAATACAATAGGCTATTATTGAACAGCGTCCTATAACTCAGAATTATAATCTAAATCCTATCAATTTAGACCCTAGAATAGATCAACTGTCTTTTTATTTTATTTTTTATATTGTTGAGTAAAATTGTATCCCAAATAGTTCATTTTGACCAATTTAGAAGTTGTCAGTTTGAAACCCTTTTATTGGCTGCTGTCGCGTGCCACGGCTGGCGCACGACACCATCTGATTGGCTGATTTCCAAAACACTGACAGGTCAAAAGGTGCATTTTGTCAAACATGCCTTCAGTTGAGTTCGCAATTCATTGAACCCATCGCATCGTTTAGAAATTTAAACCCCGCTTTCTTTGTGGTACATTCTGGTCGTTATCAGACACTAGTCTGTTGGGCTATACAAATACAAGTGGGAAGATGAACGCTATGATTTGTCAACACCTACCGCGTTACATGGAGTCCGAAAAGAAGAGTTTCCAACCGTGGCGGGACTACATGAAGCTAGCGGACGCAGTGCGGGAGATGCAGTTGGAGAACTTCGCCTCAGAACCGTCAACCGTCGACGGTCATTCCTCTGGGATATGCTCGACCATGGTGGAATTTGAACAGTTACCGCCGCGAGCCTTGCTGTCACGGATAACACCGGAGGCGACAACACACCAACCTAACGAAAAGGAAACCCTGTATTCCGAAATCGTCCCCGTGCGTAAAGACGCTCCTTTACGTCCGAGCAGCAGCAAGGATCCCAAGCACGCTACAGCAGCGTCCAGACCCTCCGCGGGCACCCGGGGCCAGAGGGAGAGAAAGAAGGCGACCCGCTCCAAGACGCCGGAGGAGGTGCCATCACCTGAGCGCAAGTTCTGCAGCTTCTGCAAACATAACGGGGAGTCTGAGTCTGTGTTTGGGTCCCACAGTCTCAAGGACCGGGATGGGGACGTGGTGTGCCCGTACCTGCGGCAGTATGTCTGCCCTCTCTGCGGGGCCACCGGGGCCCAAGCCCACACCAAGCGCTTCTGTCCCCGGGTCGAAACCACCTACAGCTCTGTATATGTCAAGTCGGAGAAGCGCTAGCTCTGGTCCAGGCCGTTAGTGCGCTACCTTCTAGGCCTACTAACAGAGGCAACTCGTTGTTGCGAGATGGGTGGAACCAGAGCTAGAGAAGCGCTGAAGAGACTGTTCATGCTGTTGTGTTGGCGGCATTCTTTGGCGTCTCTAGCGCGCTGTATGCGGACAGTTGTCAGAGGATTTACGAGTGGATATTTAGATTAGAAGTAGTTTGGAATAGCCTGGCTAGTTTTGTAGACTCTGGAGTAGCCTATTTATCGTGTGATTTGTATTATTTCCGTGTGTTTTCAACTTTTGTCGCTTATTTCTATTTATTTATGACGTGTGGTTTTTCATTATTTGCATGCACGTGTTTACAGCACATTTTGGGTTTGAGTTTTCTTTTTTTACTGTAAAGCGTAAATGTCCTTGACCAAACTAACTGCTTCTTTACATGTTGGTGTGAGATTTTGTAAAACCTCCCAACCTCTATTACTGTGTCGCCTAATGAACCGCCCTTATCAACGAACTCTACCTGCTACTTTAGGAAGGAAAAAACGGAAGTGTTGTCTTGTTTTGAGACTTGTGTTTTCCTGACTCTTATTTAAAAAAGATATGCTCTAATCTAACTGTAGATCTGCAAGTCTACAGGCCTAATATAACTATTGGAAGAACATGACTATTGACAATAACAAAGACAACAGCTATTTTATGTGGTGTGCAGAGCTACTTTGGGTAATTGCCATTTACCACGCTAGCTACTATTTTAAATTGTAATACTTGTATTTTAATAGATCTAGAAGTGTATTTTTTGTTGACTTTTCAACCTGTATGCTACTTAGATTGGCTGAATAGGACTTTAATGTTAAGTCTCACTTTAAAGAACCTTATGTTAAATAGTATGTGTGTTTTATTATTATGCATGTCTTCTATAATAATAACAATAATATCTGTATTGGCTACTCGTGTGTGTGTCTTAATTATCATTGAGGTGTCCCTAAAAAGGTATCCCAAGTGGCACCCTATTCCCTATCTAGTGCACTACTTTGCGTGTGTTTTCAACTTTTGTCGCTTATTTCTATTTATTTATGACGTGTGGTTTTTCATTATTTGCATGCACGTGTTCTTTACAGCGCGTAGGGGTTCTGATCAAAAGTAGTGCACTAAATAGGGCATTGTCTACAAATGGACTTCAGATCTTAGTGGTAAAGGTGATCTTTTTATGTTGAGAATCTTTTTAGACTGGTTAGTTAAAAAAAAAGCAACATGTATCATAGATCCACGACTGAGCTGAGGAGATATACAATAACCAAAGATCCAACTTTAGTAATGATTTATTTTATAACACGTTCTCCAAAACACAGTAACAACATACTGTCCCAGACTGATGTCCTCAGCATCAGGAAAGGCAGAGGAGAAGAAAATAACCCTTAAACGGGGTGGTAATCAACCCTGCACCTTAGAGGCTGCTGCCCCATATACATAGACTTGGAATCACTGGCCACTTTAATAATGGAACACTAGTCACTTTAATAATGTTTACATACTGCTTTACTCATCTCATATGTGTATATACTGCATTCTATTCTACTGTAGTTTAGTCAATGCCACTCAGACATTGCTCGTCCTAATATTTATATATTTCTTAATTCCATTCTTTTACTTTTAGATTTGTGTGTATTGTAGGGAATTATTAGACACTACTGCACTGTTGGAGCTAGGAACACAAGCATTTCGCTACACCTGCAATAACATCTGCTAAATATGTGTATGTGACCAATAAAATTAGATTAGATTTATAGACCGGCATTATTATTAGAACGTTGTGTCCATATAACTTCACAAACTTTCAGTTCAAATCTGGGTTGATACTTTGGATCATTGTTCTCAAACTGATCTTCAGTATTCAAGTGTCCCCCCCCCCCCCCCCCCCCCCAAAAAAAAAACAAAAAAACTTTCAAGTGAGCCTCCGCTATGTGAAGACTGTTACCCATGAGCCTTTGGGGGCGTTGTGATGATGGTTCGGTGTGGGTCCCAAATGACTATATAGGGACTAGGGTGCTATTTGGTAGGCAAACTAGATCTCAGAGCGTCGTGGGGGGAAGCCACGGCGTGGGGGAGGCCTCGCTGTCTTGTTGCCACGGCGGAGAGTCTCTAGCTCCCGATGGGTAGCCATCACTACCCGACTGAAAGAGGAAGGGAGGAAGGGGGGAGAGATGCAGATGGAGGGGGGGAGAGATGCAGATGGAGGGGAGAGAGATGCAGATGGAGGGGGGTAGAGATGCATTGGGAGAGAGTGATTATTTTTAGTTGCTATGTCTGTTTTTCCTACTAACAAAACATCTGATCACCACTGTCATGCTAATGTAGATGGTTTGATGTTTCCCATGCCAATAAAGCCCTTTTGATTTAATTGAAGTGAATGATCTGAGAGACAAGGCAAGAAGAGCCTTCTATGCCATCAAAAGGAACATAAAATTTGACATACCAATTAGAATCTGGCTAAAAATACTTGAATCAGTTATAGAACCCATTGCCCTTTATGGTTGTGAGGTCTGGGGTCTGCTCACCAACCAAGAATACACAAAATTGAGACTTCATGCAGAATTCTGCAAAAATATCCTCATTGTACAATGCAAAACACCCAAATAATGCATGTAGAGCAGAATTAGGCCGATACCCGCTAATTAGAGAAATCCAAAAAAGAGCCATTAAATTCTACAACCACCTAAAAGGAAGTGATTCCCAAACCTTCCAGAACAAAGCCATCACATACAGAGAGATGAACCTGGAGAAGAGTCCCCTAAGCAAGCTGGTTCTGGAGCTCTGTTCACAAACACAAACAGACCCCACAGAGCCCCAAGACAACAACAACACAATTAGACCCAACCAAATGAGAAAACAAAAAGATAATTACTTGACACATTGGAAAGAATTAACAAACAAACAAAGCAAACTAGAATGCTACAGTGAGGGGAAAAAAGTATTTGATCCCCTGCTGATTTTGTACGTTTGCCCACTGACAAAGAAATGATCAGTCTATAATTTTAATGGTAGGTTTATTTGAACAGTGAGAGACAGAATAACAACAACAAAATCCAGAAAAACACATGTCAAAAATTTTATAAATTGATTTGCATTTTAATTAGGGACATTTTTGGACCTCCTCTCAATCAGAAAGATTTCTGGCTCCCAGGTGTCTTTTATTCAGGTAACGAGCTGAGATTAGGAGCACACTCTTAAAGGGAGTGCTCCTAATATCAGCTTGTTACCTGTATAAAAGACACCAGTCCACAGAAGCAATCAATCAATCAGATTCCAAACTCTCCACCATGGCCAAGACCAAAGAGCTCTCCAAGGATGTCAGGGACAAGATTTTAGACCTACACAAGGCTGGAATGGGCTACAAGACCATCGCCAAGCAGCTTAGTGAGAAGGTGACAACAGTTGGTGCGATTATTCGCAAATGGAAGAAACACAAAATAACTGTCAATCTCCCTCGGCCTGGGGCTCCATGCAAGATCTCACCTCGTGGAGTTGCAATGATCATGAGAACGGTGAGGAATCAGCCCAGAACTACACGGGAGGATCTTGTCAATGATCTCAAGGCAGCTGGGACCATAGTCACCAAGAAAACAATTGGTAACACACTACGCCGTGAAAGACTGAAATCCTGCAGCGAAGCAAGGTCCCCCTGCTCAATAAAGCACATATACAGGCCCATCTGAAGTTTGCCAATGAACATCTGAATGATTCAGAGGAGAACTGGGTGAAAGTGTTGTGGTCAGATGAGACCAAAATGGAGCTCTTTGGCATCAACTCAACCCGCCGTGTTTGGAGGAGGAGGAGGAATGCTGCCTATGACCCCAAGAACACCATCCCCACCGTCAAACATGGAGGTGGAAACATTATGCTTTGGGGGTGTTTTTCTGCTAAAGGGACAGGACAACTTCACCGCATCAAAGGGACGATGGACGGGGCCATGTACCGTCAAATCTTGGGTGAGAACCTCCTTGCCTCAGCCAGGGCATTGAAAATGGGTCGTGGATGGGTATTCCAGCATGACAATGACCCAAAACACACGGCCAAGGCAACAAAGGAGTGGCTCAAGAAGAAGCACATTAAGGTCCTGGAGTGGCCTAGCCAGTCTCCAGACCTTAATCCCATAGAAAATCTGTGGAGGGAGCTGAAGGTTCGAGTTGCCAAACGTCATGCTCGAAACCTTAATGACTTGGAGAAGATCTGCAAAGAGCAGTGGGACAAAATCCCTCCTGAGATGTGTGCAAACCTGGTGGCCAACTACAAGAAAAGTCTGACCTCTGTGATTGCCAACAAGGGTTTTGCCACCAAGTACTAAGTCATGTTTTGCAGAGGGGTCAAATACTTATTTCCCTCATTAAAATACAAATCAATTTATAACATTTTTGACATGCGTTTTCCTGGATTTTTCTGTTGTTATTCTGTCTCTCCCTGTTCAAATAAACCTACCATTAACATTATAGACTGATCATGTCTTTGTCAGCGGGCAAACATACAAAATCAGCAGGGGATCAAATACTTTTTTCCCTCACTGTATTTGGCTCTAAACAGAGAGTACACAATGGCAGAATACCTGACCACTATGACTGACCCAAACTTAAGGAATGCTTTGACTATGTACAGACTCAGTGAGCATAGCTATTGAGAAAGGCCACCGTAGGCAGACCTGGCTCTCAAGAGAAGACAGGCTATGTGCACACTGCCCACAAAATGAGGTGGAAACTGAGCTGCACTTCCTAACCTCCTGCCAAATGTATGACCATATTAGAGACGCATATTTCCCTCAGATTACAGCGATCCAATTTTGATAAACTCCCTTATCTACTGGGTGAAACACCAGTGTGCCATCACAGCAGCAAGATTTGTGACCTGTTGCCACAAGAAAAGGGCAACCAGTGAAGAACAAACACCATTGTTAATACAACCTATATTTATTTATTTTCGCTTTTGTACTTAAAATATTTGCACATCATTATAACACTGTATATATACATAATATGACATTTGAAATGTCTTTATTCTTTTGAAACTTCTGAGTGTAATGTTTACTGTTACTATTTATTGTTTATTTCACTTTTGTTTACTATCTACTTCACTTGCTTTGGCAATGTTAACATACGTTTCCCATGCCAATAAAGCCCCTTGAATCGAATTGAAATTTAATTGAGAGATATATCAAACAAAGAGCACAGAAGGAAAAGCTCTCTCTCAGTGACAACTCAACCATCCTGAGTGAGTTTGATCAAACCTCTTCAAACTGTCCTGCAGACAAGGATAGTCTGTTGGGTGAAATACCACAGTGTGCCATCACAGCAGAAAGATTTGTGACCTGTTGCCACAAGAAAAAGGCAACCAGTGAAGAACAAACACCATTGTAAATACAACCCATATTCATGTTTATTTATTTTCCCTTTTGTACTTAAAATATTTGCACATAATGACATTTGAAATGTCTTTATTCTTTTGGAACTTTTGTGAGTGTAATGTTTACTGTTATTTATTTTTATTTCACTTTTGTTTATTATCTATTTCACTTGCTTTGGCAATGTAAACATGTTTCCCATGCCAATAAAGCCCCTTAAATTGAAATTGAATTGAGAGAAGAGATGGAGGAGGGCTTGGAGAGTTTAGAACCTCATCCCCTGTTCCCCTCCTCTAGTGTACTAAAGAGGAGAGATCCTTATCTATGTGTCCATCTGAGCAGACACCCATCTAGCCAATCAGAGCTCAGAGATCTGTGGGGCGGATCAGGCTGACTTCTAAAGTTCATTAGGTCAAAGGTCATCACTAGGAGAAAACGGTGAAGAAGTAGAAGGATGGAGAGAGAGGAGGCAAAAGAGTGGACAACTCACTTTAGAGAGGAGAGTTCTCTGATCAGGCCACAGACCAGTTCCGTAGCGTCTTCCTCCCCTTCCTCTTCCTCACTAGTTAAGGGGAAGAGAGAGACAAAGAATAGCACCCTATTCCCTATATAGTGCACTACTTTGGACCAGAGAATAGCACCCTATTCCCTATATAGTGCACTACTTTGGACCAGAGAATAGCACCCTATTCCCTATATAGTGCACTACTTTAGACCCGAGCCACATGTGCACTATATGGGGAATAAGGGTTTATCGTAGGCTTTAAAAAAAAACGAATACAAACTTCTAAAATAGTGTACTGGTTCTAGGACGATGGATAAAGGTATCCGGTCAAAAATGATCCTCTGTCAGTAATGCTACTGATACAAGATGAAATATCTACACTACCGTTCTTAGAAATGTCCTTGTTTTCCATGAAAACATACATGAAATGAGTTTGAATAGGAAATATAGCAAAATGAATAGGAAATGTGGTCATTGACAAGGTTAGAAATAATGATTGTGTCCTTCAAACTTTGCTTTTGTCAAAGAATCCTCCATTTGCAGCAATTACAGCCTTGCAGACCTTTGGCATTCTAGTTGTCAATTTGTTGAGGTAATCTGAAGAGATTTCACCCCATGCTTCCTGAAGCACCTCCCACAAGTTGGATTGGCTTGATGGGCACTTCTTACGTACCATACGGTCAAGCTGCTCCCACAACAGCTCAATAGGGTTGAGATCCGGTGACTGTGCTGGCCACTCCATTATTAACAGAATACCAGCTGACTGCTTCTTCGCTAAATAGTTATTGCATAGTTTGGAGCTGTGCTTTGGGTCATTGTCCTGTTGTAGGAGGAAATTGGCTCCAATCAAGCTCTGTCCACAGGGTATGGCATGGCGTTGCAAAATGGAGTGATAGCCTTCCTTCTTCAAGATCCCTTTTACCCTGTACAAATCTCACACTTTACCATCACCAAAGCACCCCCAGATCATCACATTGCCTCCACCATGCTTGATAGATGGCATCAAGCACTCCTCTAGCATCTTTTCATTTGGTCTGCGTCTCACAAATGTTCTTCTTTGTGATCCGAACACCTCAAACTTCGATTTGTCTGTCCATAACACTTTTTCCCAATCTCTGTCCAGTGTCTGTGTTCTTTTGCCCATCTTAATCTTTTCTTTTTATTTGCCAGTCTGAGATGTGGCTTTTTCTTTGCAACTCTGCCTAGAAGGTCAGCATCCCGGAGTCGCCTCTTCACTGTTGATGTTGAGACTGGTGTTTTGCGGGTACTATTTAATGAAGCTGCCAGTTGAGGACCTGTGAGGCGCCTGTTTCTCAAACTAGACACTCTAATGTATTTGTCCTCTTTGTCACGGTTCAGACAGACGACCAGAGGACCACAATTGCGTCACACCAGAAAGTTTATTAAACTTAAGGGAAAAGGGAAGTAGGGAGTGAATGAAGGCTCCAGGGGTAACAGGGATCCCGTCCAATGTGCTGGGTCTGTGCCCCCCCCAGTGGCAGCGATGCGTCCTATGAAGCCGGTGGTGGGTGGTCCAGAAGTCCTGGGGGGGGGAGACACAGACACAACAGGGCGGAATGAAACAAGGCAGCAGTACAGTTCAAGGGAAATCCAAAATACGTAGTAGCAAGGCAGAAGGCTGGTCAGAGTTACCGGGATTGAAGAGTAGTCAGGAGTCGTAATGGCAGAAGCAGGTCTGGATCTCCTGAGGCAGAAGAGTATCCAAAAAACAGGCAGGTCCGGGGTCACAAAACCAGGGTGAGCCAGAAGCGCGAGCAAACAGGTTCCGGGTGTGAGCTTTGCAGACGATCTGACACCGGAGAGCTGAAAGACAGGGCCTTAAATACTGGGAGAGGTAGTGGGTAATGCAGCGCAGCTGGCAGAGTAATTAGAGCAGAGCAGAGCAGGGACAGGTGGAGCTAGTTAGGCTGAGTAGAGAGAGTGGTGAGCAGAGTGGAAGAAAATTAAGGTGGTAACCCGGTGGAGTGAGAGGCCCATGACAGAACCCCCCCCCCAAGGGACGGCCCCAGAAGTCCCAAGAGCAACACCACGCCGGGCGGGAGGAGGGGAGCCGGAGGAGGGCTAGAACTCCTCCGAACGGTCCGAGTGAACGTCCTCATCCTCGGAGGAAGCCGGAGGGCCGTGGTCGGGAGATGGGACAGGTCCCGAGACAGGATCAGGCACAGGACAGGAAGCCGAGCGGGCAGGACGGTTAGGGACCCCTCTGGGGCGGCCCCTACGGATTGCAGGTTGATCAGGATGCCGTTGGTGGAAAGCGGTGATGAGAGTCCTATCCACAATCCGACTAGCTGGCACCCAGGTCCTTTCCTCAGGTCCATAGCCCTCCCAGTCAATGAGGTACTGGAGACCCCTACCCCTCCGTCTGGACCGAAGCAGGCGGCGGACGGTGTAAACCAGACCACCATCGACGAGCCGTGGAGGAGGAGGACCAGGCGCAGCAGGGACCAGCGGACTCTCATGGATGGGCTTAATCTTAGACACATGGAAAGTGGGGTGCACCCTCAGGGAATTAGGCAGTTGGAGCCGGACAGCAGTTGGGCTAATCACTCTTATGATAGGGAATGGGCCAATGAACCGAGGTGCCAGCTTCTGCGACTCCACCCTGAGTGGCAGGTTCTTCGATGACAACCACACCCTTTGACCAACCTGGTAGGTGGGAGCAGGAATTCTCCGACGGTTGGCCCCGGTAGTGTAGCTGGCAACGGATCTGAGGAGTGTGGCTCGGGCTTGTGACCAGGTGCGGCGACATCGACGGGCAAAAGCAAGTGCAGATGGGCAAGTAACCTCCTCTTCCTGGCTGGCAAATAGAGGAGGCTGGTATCCATAAACACATTGGAAAGGGGACATACCGATGGCAGAGCAGGTCAGAGAATTGTGTGCGTACTCCACCCATGTCAATTGCTGCGACCAGGAGTGGGGGTTGCGTGAAGTCATGCATCGCAGTGCCTTCTCGAGCTCCTGATTAGCCCGCTCTGACTGCCCATTGGATTGGGGATGGAATCCGGAAGTCAGACTGACTGTGGCTCCCAGCAGGTGACAGAACTCCTTCCAAAAAGCGGAGGAGAATTGTGGACCACGGTCAGAAACTACATCCTTTGGCAGTCCGTGGATCCGGAAGACGTGTTCCAGGACCACCTGGGCGGTCTCCTTGGCGGTTGGGAGCTTGGGGAGGGGAATGAAGTGTGCCATCTTGCTGAAACGGTCAACGATGGTGAGAATGACGGTCATGCCACTTGAAGGGGGCAGCCCCGTGACAAAGTCAAGGGCGATGTGAGACCAGGGACGTCTGGGCACAGGCAGGGGCTGCAGCAATCCGGCTGGGGGCTGGCAGGACGACTTGTGTTGGTTGCAGATGGGGCAGGCTTGGACGAATTCCCGTACATCCTTCCTCAGAGAGGGCCACCAGAACCTCTGGGCGAGCAGGTTGTAAGTGCGGGTGGAGCCAGGGTGACAAGCTAGGCGGGAGTCATGTCCCCACTGAACGACCTGGGACCTCAGGTCTTCGGGGACAAAAAGGCGGTCAGCTGGGCAAGTGCTGGGACCTGGCTGGTTACGGAGAGCCTCCAGCACCTGTTCCTCAACAGCCCAGGTCAGAGCTGCAACGATGCAGGGACTTGGCAGAATCGACACAGGGTCCTTGGAGGGGGTGTCATCCTTCTGGAATTGACGGGAGAGGGCGTCTGGCTTGGTGTTGCGTGATCCAGGCCGGTATGACAGAGTGAAATTAAACCTGGTGAAGAACAGGGCCCAGCGGGACTGCCTGGAGTTCAACCGTTTGGCCGTGCGGATGTACTCCAAGTTCTTATGATCGGTCCAAACGAGAAATGGAATGGTGGACCCCTCCAGCCAGTGACGCCACTCCTCCAAGGCAAGCTTCACAGCCAGCAGCTCACGGTTCCCTATGTCGTAATTGCACTCAGAGGGGGACAACCGACGTGAGAAAAAGGCACAGGGATGGAGCTTCCTATCCTCCGCAGCCCACTGAGAAATCACAGCACCAACTCCCACATCCGAGGCGTCCACCTCCACAATGAATTGCCGGTCCACATCAGGCATCTGGAGGATGGGAGCGGAGGTGAACCTCACCTTGAGGGTACTGAAGGCTTTGTCGGCTGCTGGGGTCCAGGTGAAGGGTTGCTTGGTGCTGGTTAGAGCAGTGAGAGGGGCAGCAACGGTACTGTAGTTCCGGATAAACTTCCTATAGAAGTTAGCAAACCCTAGAAACTGTTGCAGCTTCTTTCTGTTCTCCGGAACTGGCCATGAAGTGACTGCTGATACTTTGGCAGGATCCATTTGGATACTTCCCTCTGCCACTATGTACCCCAGGAAGGCCACTGTCTTGACGTGAAACTCACATTTCTCTGCCTTGGCGTAGAGGGAATTCTCCAGAAGACGATGAAGGACTTGCTGGACATGGCGGGTGTGTTCAGACAGGTTTCTGGAGTAGATTAAGATGTCATCCAGGTAAACGAAGACAAACTTGTTTAACATGTCCCGCAGTACATCATTCACTAGAGCCTGGAACACAGCAGGAGCATTGGTGAGGCCAAAAGGCATAACCAGATACTCGTAGTGGCCTGTTGGTGTATTGAATGCGGTTTTCCATTCATCTCCCTCCCGGATCCGCACTAGGTGGTAAGCGTTTCTGAGATCCAACTTGGTAAAAACAGTGGCTCCCTGGAGCAACTCAAAAGCAGAGGTGAGCAGAGGCAGAGGGTAACGGTTTTTCACTGTGATGTCGTTGAGTCCCCTGTAGTCGATGCAGGGGCGAAGAGATCCGTCCTTCTTCCCCACAAAGAAGAAGCCAGCACCAGCAGGAGATGAAGATGAACGGATTAATCCTGCGGACAGAGAGCCATTGATGTAGTCCTCCATGGACTTTCTTTCAGGAGCAGACAACGAATAAAGACGACCCTTTGGAGGAGCTGTTCCAGGGAGGAGGTCGATGGCACAGTCGTACGGTCGGTGAGGGGGCAGAGATGTGGCTCTTGCTTTGTTAAACACCTCTCTGAGACCATGGTAGCATTCTGGGACATTGGAGAGGTCAGGAGCGGAGTTAGTAGGTACTGGCCGAGGGGGTAGTGCGGCAGCAAGCAGGCAGGTTCGGTGGCAGTCCTCTCCCCACTCCCTGATCACCCCGGTCACCCAGTCGAGCTGAGGGTTGTGCCGGCGGAGCCATGGGTAACCCAGGATGAGGGGTTGGCCTGGAGAGGGGAGCAGGTGAAACTGGATAGTTTCTTGATGGTTTCCGGACAGACCCATCGAGACCGGGGCCGTGACATGAGTGACCGATCCGAGTAAGTGTCCGTCCAGTGCCCGGGCAGGAATAGGAGGTGTCAAACGGAGGTTCTCCAGTCCCAGTTGGCGTGCCAGCTTGATGTCCATTATGTTGGCTTCGGCGCCAGAATCCACCAGAGCAGCCAGGGTGTGAGTTGAGTCAGAGAGGCGGAGGTGAACTTGCAGCAGGGGTTTGCGGTCGGAGGACTGGATGGTCATTGAACTCAACCGGACTCCCCCTATGCCCGGTGAGCTTCGGCCCTTTAAAGGGCAGGTTACCACACGATGTCCATCACCTCCACAATAGAGGCAGAGGTTTGAGGTGAAGCGGCGCTGGCGCTCTGCAGGAGTGAGAGAGGCTCGCCCAATCTCCATAGGCTCAGACTGATCAAGCTGACCTGGGTGAGTGGCAGTAGATGACAGGAGCCCAGTCGGATCTCTCCGAATGCCGGTAGTAGGTGGACCTTGGCGCCCCCTCTCACGACGACGGGTCTGTATCCTTCTGTCGATCCTGACAGTCAGTGCGATGGCTTCATCAAGAGTGGAAGGCAGTTCATGGGAGACCAACTCGTCCTTGATATAGTCAGCCAAACTATGGAAGAACGCGTCCACCAACGATGGTGTGTTCCAAGAACTTCGTCTAGCCAGGGTTCGGAAGTCGATGGAATGGTCTGCGACTGTACGTCTGCCTTGTCGAATACTGAACAGTTCACGAGACGCCTCTGCGGTGGGTGAATCCAGGTCAAACACCTTCAGCATCTCCTCAGCAAACAGGTCGAAGGTTGCACATGCGGGGGTTTGACGTTCGAACTCTGCTGTTCCCCAGAGTCGAGCTCGGCCCGTCAGGTGAGTGATGGCATACCCAACTTTAGCCCCCTCCGTGGCGAAGGTCCTTGGCTGCAAGGAGAACTGAAGTCGGCAGCTAGTCAGGAATGGCCGGACCTGGGTTGAATCGCCGTTGAACCGCTCGGGGTTTCCAATCTTGGGTTCCGGAGCAGCGGCTGCAATGACCGGGGCAGGTAACTCGGGGGCAGGGCTGGTGGGCAGACTGGCTGGGGTAAGGTTGGTGAGGAGTTGAATGATCATGGCGAGTTGTTGTTGCTGCTGCTGGAACTGCTGCTCATGCTCATCGGTTTCCATGTCGGGGAAAGTGTGCGCTGAGTCCATAATGGTCAGATCGTACTGTCACGGTTCAGACAGACGACCAGAGGACCACAATTGCGTCACACCAGAAAGTTTATTAAACTTAAGGGAAAAGGGAAGTAGGGAGTGAATGAAGGCTCCAGGGGTAACAGGGATCCCGTCCAATGTGCTGGGTCTGTGCCCCCCCCAGTGGCAGCGATGCGTCCTATGAAGCCGGTGGTGGGTGGTCCAGAAGTCCTGGGGGGGGGAGACACAGACACAACAGGGCGGAATGAAACAAGGCAGCAGTACAGTTCAAGGGAAATCCAAAATACGTAGTAGCAAGGCAGAAGGCTGGTCAGAGTTACCGGGATTGAAGAGTAGTCAGGAGTCGTAATGGCAGAAGCAGGTCTGGATCTCCTGAGGCAGAAGAGTATCCAAAAAACAGGCAGGTCCGGGGTCACAAAACCAGGGTGAGCCAGAAGCGCGAGCAAACAGGTTCCGGGTGTGAGCTTTGCAGACGATCTGACACCGGAGAGCTGAAAGACAGGGCCTTAAATACTGGGAGAGGTAGTGGGTAATGCAGCGCAGCTGGCAGAGTAATTAGAGCAGAGCAGAGCAGGGACAGGTGGAGCTAGTTAGGCTGAGTAGAGAGAGTGGTGAGCAGAGTGGAAGAAAATTAAGGTGGTAACCCGGTGGAGTGAGAGGCCCATGACACTCTTGCTCAGTTGTGCACGGGGCCTCCTACTCCTCTTTCTATTCTGGTTAGAGCCAGTTTGCGCTGTTCTGTGAAGGGAGTAGTACACAGCGTTGTATGAGATCTTCAGTTTCTTGGCAATTCCTTGCATGGAATAGCCTTCATTTCTCAGAAAAAAAATAGACTGACGAGTTTCAGAAGAAAGTTATTTGTTTCTGGCGATTTTGAGCCTGTAATCGAACCCACAATTGCTGATGGTCCAGATACTCAACTAGTCTCAAGAAGGCCAGTTGTATTGCTTCTTTAATCAGCACAACAGTTTTCAGCTGTGCTAACATAATTGCAAAAGGGTTTTCTAATGATCGATTAGCCTTTTAAAATGATCAACTTGGATTAGCAAACACAACGTGCCATTGGAACACAGGACTGATGGTTGCTGATAATGGGCCTCTGTACGCCTATGTAGATATTCCATAAAAAATCAGCCGTTTCCAGCTACAATAGCCATTTACAACATTAACAATGTCTACACTGTATTTCTGATCAATTTTGATGTTATTTTAATGGACAAAAAAAATGTTTTTATTTCGAAAACAAGGACATTTCTAAGTGACCCCAAACGTTTGAACGGTGGTGTAGATCAGTGGTTATCGCTGGGGTACTGCAGGTGGCCCACAATTCTTTGTGGATAAAAAACAAGAACATTCTTCCAAAAATAATAACAGTCGGGGTCACTGAGTTCTTCAGTAAGGCCATTCTACTATCAATGTTTGTCTATGGAGATTGCATGTCTGGGTGCTCAATTTTATACACCTGTCGGCAACGGGTGTGGCTGAAAAAGCCGAATCCACTAATTTGAAGGGGTGTCCACATACTTTTGTCATGTAGTGTATATTGGCCATATACCACAAACCCCTAAGGTGCCTTATTGCTTTTATAAACTGGTTACCAATGGAATTAGTACAGTAAATTGCACTTTTTTGTCATACCCATGGTAAATGGTCTGATATACCACGGCTTTCAGACAATCAGCATTCAGGGCTCCAACCAGTTGCATCATCCTGACTGGTTGCATTACCGCCTGGTATGGCAACTGCTCAGCATCCAAAAAGAATAACAGTTGGGGTTATTAATGGTGTTATAAGCCATTTTACATTACTTTTCACAATGCAAATAGTTTATAATAGGCCTTTAATTTGTTATGTTCACTGCTAAAATGTACTAAATTTGACAGCCAAGATATTTTATGTTTAAAAAAAATCTGCGACTCTGCGAAAGGTGGTCCTCAACAGCTTTTGACTGATTTGCTCCCAGGAACAGAAAAGGTTGGGAACCGCTGATCTAGATAGAAACAATGAATTGCTCACAAGACAATCGTTCACAACTGTTCACCTATGGCAAACACTTTTTTTCTAGCTATCTGATTGGTTTATCACTACATCTCTTTCATCTGCTGACAGTGACAATTATTAATTTTTTTGGCTCTGTACTCCAGCACTTTGGGATTTGAAATGATACAATGACTATGAGGTGCAGACTGTCAGCTTTAATTTGAGGGTATTTTTGAAATTACAGCACTGTTTGTACCCAGTCCTCCAATTTCAGGGGACCAAAAGTATTGGGACAAATTAACTTATATACACTATATATACAAAAGTATGTGGACACCCTTTCAGATTAGTGGATTGGGCTACAGAAATGATTTGTTGAGATCGGTGTGGAAGAACTTGACTGGCCTGCATAGAGCCCTGACCTCAACCCCATCGAACACCTTTGGAATGAATTGGAACGCCGACTGCGAGCCAGGCCTAATCGCCCAACATCAGTGCCCGACCTCACTAATGCTCTTGTGGCTGAATGGAAGCAAATCCCCGCAGCAATGTTCCAACATCTAGTGGAAAGCCTTCCCAGAAGAGTGGAGGCTGTTATAGCAGCAAAGGGGGGACCAACTCCATATTAATACCCATGATTGTGGAATGAGATGTTCGACAAGCCTACATACCTTTGGTCATGTAGTGTCTGTATTAAAGTAGTAAAGAGTTAAGTATTTGGTCCCATATTCATAGCACGCAATGACTACATCAAGAAATGTGCAGACGCACAAATATCGTACCCCCCCAAAAAATGCTAAACTCCCAAAGTGCTGGAGCCAAAACAACAAAAAATGTGTCAATGTTCCAATACATTTGGAGCTCACTGTATATGTCCCAAATGGCACCCTTTTCCCTTTATAGTGCACTACTTTTGACCATGGGCCCTGGTCAAAAGTAGTGCACTATGTAGGGAATAGGGTGCCATTTGAGAGGCAGACAGCAGATGATTTAGAAGCAGTGACCCCGGCAGGGGATCTTCTCTGATGTTAGTTTAGAACGGTGAGAAAAACACAACTACTGTCTGTCTCAAGGCCCAGAGGTAAAGGAGAGGAGAGATGAAGGAGAGGAAAGATAGAAATATCCCTTCATCTTGTTCCCGTCCCCTCATCTTCCTGCCCTCTCATCTGCATATCAGCACTTCTCTCCTCCCCTCATCTTCCTGCCCTCTCATCTGCATATCAGCACTTCTCTCCTCCCCTCATCTTCCTGCCCTCTCATCTGCATATCAGCACTTCTCTCCTCCCCTCATGCCTGCATCTACCTCCTGTACCTGCCTCACCCATCCCCCTCTCCTTTCTCCCCCCCTCTCTCACGTCAGAGTGATGGTGTTGAGTTGAGAGTCAGACACGTAGTCCAGGGCCAGTGCTCCAAACGGGTCAACGACAGCAGCATCATCATCGTCTCTGGTCAGGTCTGGGGATGCGGACTGAAATACACAAACAATCAGGACTCAAACAAACAAAGTAACAAACAAAGATGTCAACAAAAACACTCACATGGTTGTTCTCCTCCGAGCCACCAGGTGTCACTGCAGCCTGGTTGTGCCCCTCCCTTCCAGGACCTGGCTTTGTGGGGGGAGGTGTGCTGGACTCTCCTCTGTCAGCCGGGGCCAGACTGAGTGCCCGGGGGTTGGCCCCAGTCCCAGCCCCCGCCCCAGCTCCAGCCACTGCCCCATCTTCAGCCCCCCTCTCTCTCTGGGTAGGTGAGCTCTGAACCTCACCCTGGTGCTCCCTCTCTGCCCCAGCCTCCAGAGGGATGGAGGTAGGGGTGGTGGTGGAGGATGGTGGAGGAGCCCTAGGGGGGCTCTCCTCTGGCTCATTAGACCCACAGCCCCCCCTGTCCCCCTCCTGTTTCTTCTCCACAACCCCCTCTGTGTCTAGCTCTTCTTCCCCCAACACCATAGGCTGCTCACTGCCCAGTGGGTCCACCTTCAGGCCAGTCCAGAGACCCTCTCCTGTGACCTGCTCTGGCCCAGAATAAGCCACTTCGCTGGGGCCTGCATGGCTTGACTCTCCCCCTGACTGAAGCTGCTCCTCATCTAACTTCTCCTCCTCTTCCTTCTCCTCCTCTTCCTTCTCTCCCTCTTCCTTCTCCCCCTCTTTCTCTTTCTTCCTCTGCTCAGTGGTACTCCCCAGAGGGGCAGATGGAGGGATGAATGAAAGGAATGATGGATCAGAGGATGATGCAGCCACCAGGTTGGCACCACCACCACTATCACCACTCTGCCCGATGTCCTCCTCTCTCTCTTTCTCCACTGTCTCCTCCTCTCCTTTCCTCACCATCCCCATCGCTTCTCCCTCACTCCCTTCTTCCTTCACACTCTTTCTTTCCTTCTGCTGCTCCTCCTCTATTCCTCTCCTCCTCTCCCTCTCTCTCTCTCCCAGACCACACATCCCCATCCTCCTCCTCCTCTTCTTCACTGGTGCTTCCACAGATCTGTCCTCCTCCGCTGTCTTCTTCTCTGGTGCTTCCACAGATCTGTCCTCCACTGCTGTCTTCTTCACTGGTGCTTCCACAGATATGTCCTCCTCCGCTGTCTTCTTCTCTGGTGCTTCCACAGATCTGTCCTCCTCCGCTGTCTTCTTCTCTGGTGCTTCCACAGATCTGTCCTCCTCCGCTGTCTTCTTCTCTGGTGCTTCCACAGATCTGTCCTCCTCTGCTGTCTTCTTCACTGGTGCTTCCACAGATCCGTCCTCCTCTGCTGTCTTCTTCACTGGTGCTTCCACAGATCTGTCCTCCTCCACTGGCGGCCCCTTCCTCCCACCGCCCAGACAAACACCTCTCTCATCTATAGCCTCCTGCTGTTCACTGTCTCGCTCCTCCATTTTGGGCTTCGGGTTCTTCTCTCCACACTGCTCCTCTTCATTGTCGGTTTGACTGTCCCCGTCCCCAACTTTGACCTCCTTGGAGGGGAGCTGGGGGTGGGGCTGGGCTACAGTCAGTGGGTGTGGGGGGGAGCTGAGGAACCTCTGTGTCTTGATGTCTTCTTCTTCTCTACCCTCGTCATCTTTAACGGAGGACTCCACACTATGTTCTTCCTGTGGAGTATCTTCACGATCCTGATTGGTTGGAACTGTCTCCTCTGTGCCCGCCCCCTCCACAGCCCCTCCAATGGCCTGCTCTCCCTCGAAGCCAGTCACAACCAGACTTTCCTCCACTGGATCCCCCTCTTGCTTGGGTGCAGTGGTATCTCCCGCTTTGTTAGCCTTCTGAGATGGATTAGTAGTACAGCCCGTCAGAGGGCGGTGGGGATCTTTAGGAGGAGAGGTTGTTTTTAACACTGTTCCCTCAGTGTCCTGCTGCACACAGCAGAGGAGTTAGAATCAGTTAAAACATAGCAACATTTAAATTGTAACTGACAAACGCTCAACCAGCAAATGTAACTTCTGTTGGCTACCTGTTCTAGGTGTGAGGGCTGTGCTTCCACTGCCTCTCCAGAGGGGTCGCTCTCCTCTAACGCATCACAGCACTTTCTCTTCCTTGACCTGAGTGACCTAGGCTGGGGAGGTGTGAAACCTGGAGAGAAAATGTAACCTTTATGCTATAGAAATGTCCTTTCTTTCATATGTAATAATACAGTAGCAAGCAAACAGGTGGACTGGCAACCTTTCACTTTGTTTTTCCATATCTCAGATAATTTCAATGGATAAATGTAACTATGTTGGACGAAAGGTTTATGTCTCGGCAGGTCAAGGTATTCACTTTATGAATGAATGATTTCATCCAATAAAAGCATTGAAGATCATTTAAGCCCCAATATACAGTTTATGTGATTTTAATGGGGGCTATTTCAGCCTTACTTTTGGTTTGCGTTTGTTTTTTGGTCATCCTTCCAAGCCAGCTCTACAAATGCAAAAACAAAACAGAGACAAAGTGTGTCAGTTGGCTAAGTTAGCTAACAATGATTTGCCAATTATCAGATATCATGACACTGGCAAATCATCTAATTCAAAACAAAGACAACTAGCCAATAACATCTATCTAGCTAATACTTTTGAACATTGATGGTAGATTTTGGTTTCTCCTCAAGATTTTGACTTGGTCACAACTGTAGCTAGCTAGCCTACCTGGCCGTGCAGATCAAGATGGATTGTGAGTGGTCTCTCTTGCTAGCTAGCTATCAAACTTTGGCACTCTCACTGAAACATATAACGTTAGCTACAGTGCATACCAAGCTCAACTAGCTAGCTAAGATGAAAACAAATCTAATTTTCAGTGACGAATATGAGATTTTTACACATAACTTTGACTGGACCTCACAGCTAGACACTTGTTAGAATATAGAATATGTTTTATACATCAGCAATGACATTTCTGGGCGTGTCCTTCAAACGCCGTAAAGCAAGGTAGTCGCGTTGCCAATGGTTACCCAATGCAGGAAGTAGGAAGTAGCCCAATGTACACACCTTTTCGTGTTTTTAATAGCACTCTAACTAACAATAATTTATACGTGAGTAGCGTTCTCTCATATGTTTTCGAAATGATCAGTTGTCGTATGAACTAAGAAAGCGCTCAACATATGGTCTGTGGAAAACGTATGACAAGGTAAGCTTTTAGTGGCAATGTTTACAAATGGTATGGCAGCTTCTAGCAAGCTAGCTAGTTAACAAGCTAACTACTACAAGTCATAGCTGCTGAACAGCGAATGAGGATAAACAACATTTGTGTCATGGATGATGCTATGAATTTGCTGTTAGCTAACTGCTAACGTCACTGTACTAATTTGCTGCAAGCAATGTCAGAGACTCAGACACAAAACGTGAGCAGTCAACGAATGTCTTATTACTAGCCATGATATCAATTAAATGTATCCAGCTAGCTAAATGCAGTGTAAATTCAACAAGGTCCTGTAGCTAACTGTCAATTTTTGTCTGTCAATACGTGTATGATAAAAGCTGAATATAGCTAGCTACTGGAACTAATGGCCAGATGATACAATATATGTCTTTGGTTCTACTGTGTTGTTTTAGTTGTGGCACAGGTCAGTTGACAAGGTTCTCTCCATGAGTCACAGTCGGAATCCCCCGCCCAGGGGACAGGGGGCAGCGCGAGCCAAACAGGTAACACACTTTTGATCATTGATTTATCATTGATTTGATAATTAATTATAATTGATAACTGTAAGTCAAGTTGTCATTGATAACACTAGTCATTCGTGTTTTCAATTCTCTCTCACTCTCTCTCTCTCCCCGCTCTTCTCTCTCTCTCTCTCTCTCTCTCCCCGCTCTTCTCTCTCTCTCCCCCCCTTTCTCTTCATCTCTCTCTCTCTCTCTCTAAGATGGGGCTGCTCCTGGATCTGTCTCCGGATGGAGGGATGGATGAAGGTGGAAATGAAAAGGAGCTGGAGGCGGAGCTACTGGCTCTGATGGGAGGGGACGGGTCCCAGGGGAAGAGAGGGAAAGGTGAGGATCATCATCCTATTCATCATCATCCTCACCCATTATCTTCTCCCAATCTTCTATTCAATAACTTCCACAGACCCTACCACTAGAACCGTGTTGATACCTGCTGTGTGTGTGTGTGTGTGTGTGTGTGTGTGTGTGTGTGTGCGCCTGCCTGCCTGCCTGCCTGCCTCCACAGCTCCAGTTCCAATGGCCGACATCGAGCGTATGGCGGCTCTGTGTATGAAGGACCTTGATGATGATGATGTTGGGGATGAAGATCTGGAGGATGACTATGATCTCCTGGTATCCACCATGTTTACACTCTTCTTCACACTTCTCTTCACACTTATGTTTTCCTCCTATCTGTTGTTGTTTGATTCCCAATGGTAACACTGTGTGTCTGTGTGTGTGTACGTCTCTATCTGTGTGCGTCTGTGTTTATACATTTATGTGTCTTTATCCATCCACAGGCTGAGCTGAATGAGGTCTTGGAGGACAATGATGATGATGAAAAGGTTCCTGCCACCCCTCCCAGCTCTAACTCCACCCCCCGCTCCACCCCCACCACCCCTAGTGGTACAACCGGGCTGGAGGCCTGCCTGGCTGAACGCATTGACATGTACCAGACGGCCATCTCCAACGCCAAGGCAGAGGGGGAGATGAGCAAGGCTCGCAGATACGACCGCGGGTTGAAGGTGAGCCAGAGACCATGGGCTGGTTGTATGATGATGTGTTTCAGAGTAGGAGTGCTGATCTATGACCAGTTTTTCCCCTTAAGATTATAATGAACAAGATTACTGGACAGGATGGACCTGATCCTAGATCAGCACTCCTATTATGAGACGCTTGATACATACGGATCCAGGAACTTGAATTATCCTAGATTCATCTAGCCATATGTAAACCTGTAATTCAACAGTAGAAGTTATACTTTTCCTTTCAGCTGAATGTTTGCTTGCTTGTCGTCTCCCCCTAGACGTTGCAGTCCATGATGGCGTCAGCCAAGAAAGGAAAACCAATCAACGAAGAGGAAATCCCGCCTCCTGTCGCCACAGGTGGAAAGCCTGCCCCAGCCCCCGTGCAGCAGCTTGAACCAATCAAAGAGCGGGGGCCGCCAACCCCAGTGATGACGCCCTCCCCGTTCACCAATCAGAAGCATCTGAGGGAGGCTCCGCATGTTGCCCCGCCTCCTAAGCCCCACCTCCTGGTCCCCCCTCAGAAAAACACTGCCGTTACCCCGGATACGCCCGCTATTTCCCCCCTCACCCCCATTCAACCAGACGCACGGCACTCAGGTAGATCCCACACACACACACACACACACACACATTTTTGAAGACAGATACCAGCTTGAAGACACCAACCTGTAAATGTCACTGCAGTCCCCAAAACAATGGAACATTCTGGTTGTTTTATAATTCTCTCTCTCTTTCCTCTCCCCTCTCCCCTCTCCCCTCCTCCCCTCCTCCCCTCCTCCCCTCTCCCCTCCTCCCCTCCTCCCCTCTCCCCTCCTCCCCTCTCCCCTCCTCCCCTCTCCCCTCTCCCCCCTCCCCTCCTCCCCTCTCTCTTTGTAGAGTTGAAGCAGTGTGTTCTAAACAGACAGAGGGAGTATAAGCTTGCAGCCCTCCAAGCCAAGCAGGGAGGAGAGTCAGAGCTGGCCAGACAACACTACCACATCGCCAAGGTACCACACACACTACGGGTTAAAGGACCTCGATGGACCTCGACTAGGGGTTCAAATTGGGGTCCTTAACATTAAGAAAAATCCCTAACCGTTTTTTCCCCACCCACATAATTAAAATCACAGTGCAGTTATCACATAACATATTATTTTCAGTTTTATATCCTAACTAGACGATAGGCTATAAAGGGGAAAGTGGTGTAATTTTAAAGGTTGACTCAGCGATATGAAGTAGATGCAGAAAGTAAACGGCATAGTGGGTCAATTTCTGCAACAAATAAGAACGTTGAAGCGCGAGGCTCAACTTCTCCGCTATTTTGGTGCCCTGGCTACCACGCTGTGAAGCGAACCAGTGCACATGCGCAGATACTGTGTGGGACTGTGTGAGAGCCAAGTGTTGCATCTTGCTCATGTCAATATCCTAGTCTAGAGCCCTGCATTACTGAAGTTCTGAGACATTGCAAGCCAAGAAATTGCGAGATACAGCATTCCATTGCGAAATACAGCTTTTGATTGCCGATAGTTAGGCCTAGTGCACGGTTCTGACTGTCTGTCTGGTGGCCAACCTGCCTATACTGATAGATAGGCCTAGTGCACGGTTCTGACTGTCTGTCTGGTGGCCGACCTGCCTATACTGATAGATAGGCCTAGTGCACGGTTCTGACTGTCTGTCTGGTGGCCGACCTGCCTATACTGATAGATAGGCCTAGTGCACGGTTCTGACTGTCTGTCTGGTGGCCGACCTGCCTATACTGTGCCCCCGCCGTCTCTCTCTCCGTCCCTCGCTAGCTCGCTATGAAAGATTTGAGTGTTTGTGTTCTCGAAAGTACGGCAACTAATCATTCTCCTCCGTTCTAAAAATACTGAATCTTAGGAGTCGATTCCTAGCGAAATCGAATGTTGACACTCAGAAATGGGAGTCGACACCGGGAGTCGCCGTGCAAGGAGTCGAGGAATCAATTATTTTGGAGTCGAGGAATCAATTATTTTGGAGTTGACTCTCCACCACTACTTCATCGTCGTCGTTAACAGTTGCAAAAATGTCAGAGAAAGACAAGCGACAGCAGCGAAGTCCTGAATGGTAAAACATAGAGAAGTTAAATGAGAAGGAAACTTTTCCAGGTGGAAT
>NW_028165217.1:359306-374306 GCF_964263955.1 Coregonus lavaretus | reverse complement strand
CTTTCTCTCTACCTCTCTATTTCCTCTCCTCTTCTACACACCTCTCTCTCTCTACCTCTCTATTTCCTCTCCTCTTCTACACACCTCTCTCTCTCTCTCTCTACCTCTATTTCCTCTCCTCTTCTACACACCTCTCTCTCTCTACCTCACTCTCTATTTCCTCTCTTCTTCTACACACCTCTCTCTTTCTCTCTACCTCTCTATTTCCTCTCCTCTTCTACACACCTCTCTCCCTCTCTCTCTCCCTCTCTCTCTCTCTCTCTCTCTCTCTCTCTCTCTCTCTCTCTCTCTCTCTCTCTCTCTCTCTCTCCCTCTCTCTCTACCGCTCTCTATTTCCTCTCCTCTTCTACACACCTCTCTCTTTCTCTCTACCTCTCTATTTCTCTCTACCTCTCTATTTCCTCTCCTCTTCTACACACCTCTCTCTTTCTCTCTACCGCTCTCTATTTCCTCTCCTCTTCTACACACCTCTCTCTCTTTCTCTCTACCGCTCTCTCTATTTCCTCTCCTCTTCTACACACCTCTCTCTTTCTCTCTACCGCTCTCTCTATTTCCTCTCCTCTTCTACACACCTCTCTCTTTCTCTCTACCTCTCTCTCTATTTCCTCTCCTCTTCTACACACCTCTCTCTCTCTCTCTTTCTACCTCTCTATTTCCTCTCCTCTTCTACACACCTCTCTCTCTCTCTCTACCTCTCTATTTCCTCTCCTCTTCTACACACCTCTCTCTACCGCTCTCTCTATTTCCTCTCCTCTTCTACACACCTCTCTCTTTCTCTCTACCTCTCTCTCTATTTCCTCTCCTCTTCTACACACCTCTCTCTCTCTCTCTACCTCTCTATTTCCTCTCCTCTTCTACACACCTCTCTCTCTCTCGACCTCTCTCTCTCTTTCCTCTCCTCTTCTACACACCTCTCTCTCTCTCTCTCTCTCCCTCTCTCTTTCTCTCTACCTCTCTCTCTATTTCCTCTCCTCTTCTACACACCTCTCTCTTTCTCTCTACCTCTCTCTTTTTGTGTCAGTGTGTCTGTAATTATGTTTGTGTGGGTTTGTGTACATAATTGTATATGTGTTAAATTCATCCCTTGACATGAACAGTTTCACTCTCCCGTTAGCCACTCTGATCTCTCCCTACACATACAAACACACACACTTACACCCCCCCCACACACACACACATGCACATTCATCTTCCATCTCTTTCTCTCCCTCTAACTGAATCCTGTCCCCGCTCTCTCTTCCTCAATCTCTTTCTCTCCCCCTCCTTACTCCCTCCTCCTCCTCTCTCTCTCACTCCTGTGTCTCTCTCCCCCTCTCCCCTGTCTCCTCTCCCCCCTCCCCCCTCTCCTCCTCTCTCTGATTCAGAGGGGTTGGGTTAAATGCGGAAGACACATTTCAGTTGAATGCGTTCAGTTGTCCAACTGACTAGGAATCCCCCTTTCCTTTCCGTCCCACAGGTCCCCAGTGCTCCAGTCAGTGAGGAGGACTACTCTCTGTCTCGGTCTCATTCCTCTCCTCGCTCCTCAGAGCAGTACAGCAGCCTCATGGAGCTCCTCCGACAGCAGCACCAGGTTATTACACTCTTATGACATCTCTTACTACATATTTATAACACATGATGTAACTCATTAATATGGAGCTCCTCTGACAGCAGCACCAGGTTATTACACTCTTATGACATCTTACTGCATATTTGTAATTAAGCAATAAGGCCCGAGGGGGTGTGGTATATGGCCAATATACCACGGCTAAGGGCTGTTCTTAAGCACGACGCAACACAGAGTGCCTGGATACAGCCCTTAGCCGTGGTATATTGGCCATATACCACAACCCCCTGAGGTTCCTTGTTGCTATTATAAACTGGTTACCAACGTAATTAGAGCAGTCAAAATAAATGTTTTGTCATACCCGTGGTATACGGTCTGATATACCACGTCTTTCAGCCAATCAGCATTCAGGGCTCGAACCACCCAGTTTATAACATGATATAACTAATTAATATGGAGCTCCTCCGACAGCAGCACCAGTTTATTACAACTCTTATGACATGCTTATTAACACTGTTACGACAAGTTATTAAACAGCACACCCCTTTAGCATATATTTAAAACAATATATTTATATAGCACCTCACGAACAATAAATGCCTCATTGAACCCTTATATATGCAACACCTTTATACACCTTATAATACACTTATAACATGTTGATAGTACATTAATAACACATGATCTGTTTCTCTCTACAGAAATGTCTGGGTTACTCACAGCAGTTCACTCACATTGGAAGCGTGGCCGAGACCTCCAGGTTAGTGGCAACAATTGTGTTTTGAGTGGACGCATGCGCGAGTACCCCGAAGCACATCAAGATGTTAAAATAATGACCGGACTGATAAAAATAGTCAAAATTCAATAAGTATTTATTATAAAACAGATGTGTTTTCAAAAGAGTGTAAAATACAAACTAAAAGGTTATTAAAACAACCAAGACCTGCACACCATACAGTGTATATATAGGATGTCTACCTCCATTACTCGCATTCTGTTCAGAAACACCATTTTAAAGAGGCACAATAATTAGGATCAGGTGTGGCCAATTAGTAGGCGTGGCCAGCACACCTGAACACACTCCAATGGACGTGAAAAACACTTGAAACTATTGAGGATGAAGTTGATGATACACGTACACCTATGGTAATGTTTGAATAGTAAAACACAATTTGGGCCCAATTAACATACGTTTAACAAATATATAAGTGAAGATGCATTGAATTCAAGGAAATGCCATCTTCACAGTGTCTGTGTGAACCAGGGTGGGAAATTAAACTTTTTGGTCCACTATCCACTGTGGCAGGTAGATTAAAAAATCGACCAGCCACTCAGATTTTTTAACAGCCATAATATGTTTTGCGCCATAATTACAATTTCAAAAAATAACTGATGAGCATGCTTTGTAATGTTTCTAAAACAAGAAATGTATTACTAGTCAAAAGTAATGGGTTATATTGCTTAATTTCATTTCATTTTTGTGACCTGCGTCTTTTAACCAATGTATGTTAAAATAAATAATGTTGATGCTATAGTAAAAACAGATAAACAGTTCTACAACTGAACATCAGCAATCAACAAAGTGCCTGCCCTGCCACAAAATGCTGAGTGATACGGTTTATTTATTATTGTAGTTCAGAGCTCTACGCTGACATGTTTTACAAGGAGTACATGATCTGCTCCTAAGTAGAAATGTAGAAGCACACAAATAAATCTAGGAGAACATTTAAAGTATTTGAGTGTTTTAATGATAAGAAATGACTAAAAGTTCATGAATATGTTTTTTTTGGAGTGATTCATGCTCAATCAAGCACAATCATTAGGTGAGACAAAAATTGTCAGCTGGCATTTTAAGGGATGGGCCGTTACCATGGTAACACTGGCACTCGCTTGTCTGTGACTAACAAAATCTCCGACCGTGACGTCTTCCTAGCAGCAGACAGTTGCAGCAAACTCAAACTAACATTGAAAAACAACCTAGAGTGTGAAGAAACCGATGTAACTGGCCAAGAAACACGAGGACAAAGTCACACTTCAGTAGCCTTTCTTGTAAATTCCACCAACTTCTTCTACATGTGGGCTTTGGTTTAAAAAAAACTGTTGCCAAATGCTCTGTGTGACCAACCGCCAACGTGGCTGGTGAAATAGACATGAAACCCCGCCAATGACAACATCTACCCCCATTTGGCGGGTGGCTGGTGTGAACCCTGTGTGTGTGTGTGTGTGTGTGTGTGTGTGTGTGTGTGTGTGTGTTGCTGTTGTCAGGTTTGAGAAGCTGGCAGAGGAGTGTATGCAGAACATTGAGGTACTGAAGAAGGCCCACGCCAAGAGCCAACCTGTCCCCAAATACCACACTGAGGAGAGGACCTTCAACACTGTCAAGTACTATACTGTTACTAACATATTAATACCACACTGAGGAGAGAACCTTCAACACTGTCAAGTACTATACTGTTACTAACATATTAATACCACACTGAGGAGAGGACCTTCAACACTGTCAAGTACTATACTGTTAATAACATATTAATACCACACTGAGGAGAGGACCTTCAACACTGTCAAGTACTATACTGTTACTAACATATTAATACCACACTGAGGAGAGGACCTTCAACACTGTCAAGTACTATACTGTTAATAACATATTAATACCACACTGAGGAGAGGACTTTCAACACTGTCAAGTACTATACTGTTAATAACATATTAATACCACACTGAGGAGAGGACCTTCAACACTGTCAAGTACTATACTGTTACTAACATATTAATACCACACTGAGGAGAGGACTTTCAACACTGTCAAGTCAGAATGTTAGTATACAATTAACATTCATATAAAAAATAAATCTGTCTTATACACACACACATATATATATATATATATATATATATATATATATATATATATATATATATATATATATATACATATATACATACACACACACACAGCAGGAGGAAAGTAATCTGTTTTCTCTGTCTGTCTGTTGTAGAATGTATCCTAACCTGACAGCCAATGAGATGATGCTGTACATCGTGAAGGGTATCAATCTACCTGCTCCCTCAGGTGTGTGTTGTTTTGAACTTTATATGTCTCCTCCTCTCCCCTCTCTCCTCACCCCTCTCTTCTCACCCCTCTCTTTTCACCCCTCTCTTCTCACCCCTCTCTTCTCAGCCGTCTCTTTTCACCCCTCTCTCTCTTCTCACCCCTCTCTTTTCACCCCTCTCTTTTCACCCCTCTCTTCTCACCCCTCTCTTCTCACCCCTCTCTTCTCACCTCTCTCTTCTCACCCCTCTTCTCACCTCTCTCTTTTCACCCCTCTCTTTTCACCCCTCTCTTTTCACCCCTCTCTTTTCACCCCTCTCTTCTCACCCCTCTCTTCTCACCTCTCTCTTCTCACCCCTCTCTTCTCACCTCTCTCTTCTCACCTCTCTCTTCTCACCCCTCTTTTCACCCCTCTCTTCTCACCCCTCTCTTCTCACTCCTCTCTTCTCACCCCTCTCTTCTCACCCCTCTCTTCTCAGCCGTCTCTTTTCACCCCTCTCTCTCTCTTCTCACCCCTCTCTCTCTCTTCTCACCCCTCTCTTTTCCACCCTCTCTTCTCACCCCTCTCTTCTCAGCCGTCTCTTTTCACCCCTCTCTCTCTTTTCACCCCTCTCTCTCTTCTCACCCCTCTCTTTTCACCCCTCTCTTCTCACCCCTCTCTTCTCACCCCTCTCTTCTCACCCCTCTCTTCTCACCTCTCTCTTCTCACCCCTCTCTTCTCACCCCTCTCTTCTCACCCCTCTCTTCTCACCCCTCTCTTTTCACCCCTCTCTTTTCACCCCTCTCTTTTCACCCCTCTCTTTTCACCCCTCTCTTCTCACCCCTCTCTTCTCACCCCTCTCTTCTCACCCCTCTCTTCTCACCCCTCTCTCTCTCTTTTCACCCCTCTCTTTTCACCCCTCAAATCAAATCAAATCAAATTTTATTGGTCACATGCGCCGAATACAACAGGTGCAGACATTACAGTGAAATGCTTACTTACAGCCCTTAACCAACAGTGCATTTATTTTAAACAAAAAAGTAAGAATAAAACAACAACAAAAAAAGTGTTGAGAAAAAAAGAGCAGAAGTAAAATAAAGTGACAGTAGGGAGGCTATATATACAGTAAAATAAAGTGACAGTAGGGAGGCTATATATACAGGGGGGTACCGTTGCAGAGTCAATGTGCGGGGGCACCGGCTAGTTGAGGTAGTTGAGGTAATATGTACATGTGGGTAGAGTTAAAGTGACTATGCATAAATACTTAACAGAGTAGCAGCAGCGTAAAAAGGATGGGGTGGGGGGGCAGTGCAAATAGTCCGGGTAGCCATGATTAGCTGTTCAGGAGTCTTATGGCTTGGGGGTAGAAGCTGTTGAGAAGTCTTTTGGACCTAGACTTGGCACTCCGGTACCGCTTGCCGTGCGGTAGCAGAGAGAACAGTCTATGACTAGGGTGGCTGGAGTCTTTGACAATTTTGAGGGCCTTCCTCTGACACCGCCTGGTATAGAGGTCCTGGATGGCAGGGAGCTTTGCCCCAGTGATGTACTGGGCCGTACGCACTACCCTCTGTAGTGCCTTGCGGTCAGAGGCCAAGCAGTTGCCATACCAGGCGGTGATGCAACCAGTCAGGATGCTCTCGATGGTGCAGCTGTAGAATTTTTTGAGGATCTGAGGACCCATGCCAAATCTTTTTAGTCTCCTGAGGGGGAATAGGCTTTGTCGTGCCCTCTTCACGACTGTCTTGGTGTGTTTGGATCATGATAGTTTGTTGGTGATGTGGACACCAAGGAACTTGAAGCTCTCAACCTGTTCCACTACAGCCCCGTCGATGAGAATGGGGGCGTGCTCAGTCCTCTTTTTTTTCCTGTAGTCCACAATCATCTCCTTTGTCTTGGTCACGTTGAGGGAGAGGTTGTTGTCCTGGCACCACACGGCCAGATCTCTGACCTCCTCCCTATAGGCTGTCTCATCGTTGTCGGTGATCAGGCCTACCACTGTTGTGTCGTCGGCAAACTTAATGATGGTGTTGGAGTCGTGCCTGGCCATGCAGTCATGGGTGAACAGAGAGTACAGGAGGGGACTGAGCACGCACCCCTGAGGGGCCCCCGTGTTGATGATCAGTGTGGCAGATGTGTTGTTACCTACCCTTACCACCTGGGGGCGGCCCGTCAGGAAGTCCAGGATCCAGTTGCAGAGGGAGGTGTTTAGTCCCAGGATCCTTAGCTTAGTGATGAGCTTAGAGGGCACTATGGTGTTGAATGCTGAGCTGTAGTCAATGAATAGCATTCTCACGTAGGTGTTCCTCTTGTCCAGGTGGGAAAGGGCAGTGTGGAGTGCGATAGAGATTGCATCATCTGTGGATCTGTTGGGGCGGTATGCAAATTGGAGTGGGTCTAGGGTTTCTGGGATTATGCTGTTGATGTGAGCCATGACCAGTCTTTCAAAGCACTTCATGGCTACAGACGTCAGTGCTACGGGTCGGTAGTCATTTAGGCAGGTTATCTTAGAGTTCTTGGGCACGGGGACTATGGTGGTCTGCTTGAAACATGTTGGTATTACAGACTCAGTCAGGGACATGTTGAAAATGTCAGTGAAGACACTTGCCAGTTGGTCAGCACATGCTCGGAGTACACGTCCTGGTAATCCGTCTGGCCCTGCGGCCTTGTGAATGTTGACCTGCTTAAAAGTCTTACTCACATCGGCTACGGAGAGCGTGATCACATAGTCGTCCGGAACAGCTGGTGCTCTCATGCATGCTTCAGTGTTGCTTGCCTCGAAGCGAGCATAGAAGTGGTTTAGCTCGTCTGGTAGGCTTGTGTCACTGGGCAGCTCGCGGCTGTGCTTCCCTTTGTAGTCTGTAATAGTTTTCAAGCCCTGCCACATCCGACGAGCGTCAGAGCCAGTGTAGTATGATTCAATCTTAGACCTGTATTGACTCATTCTTCTCACCCCTCTCTTCTCACCCCTCTCCTCAGGAGTATCTGCTAGTGATCTGGACACCAGTGTGCGCTTTGAGTTTCCTTTTCCTAGTGCGGTAAGACACACACACACACACACACAAATAACCTGCACACATTTCCACTTAGATCCACTCAAATATTCTCTCCCTGTCTTTGATGTGCGTGTGTGTGTCTGCCTGTGTGTTGCGTGCATGTGTGTGTGTAGGAGGAGGCCCAGAAGGATAAGACCAGTACAGTGAAGAACAGCAACAGTCCAGAGTTTAAAGAGCAGTTTAAACTGAACATCAACCGTCAACATAGAGGCTTCAAGAGGGTCATCCAGGCCAAAGGCATCAAGTTTGACATCATCCACAAGGGGTGAGATCCACAGAGATACACCAGACCTGGGTTAATACATGCGGATTGAAGTAACATAGAATATTAACACAGAAACATCATGTGGGGGAGTCTGGTCTAGTGGTTTAACACTGCAGACATTGGACCACACATACCTGTTGGTGAAGGGGTTCTGGATCCCACCTGGGCCCCTACTGTCTGTCTGTCTGTCTGTCTCTGTCACATACCTGTTGGTGAAGGGGTTATGGATCCCACCTGGGCCCCTACTGTCTGTCTGTCTGTCTGTCTCTGTCACATACCTGTTGGTGAAGGGGTTCTGGATCCCACCTGGTCCCCTACTGTCTGTCTGTCTGTCTGTCTCTGTCACATACCTGTTGGTGAAGGGGTTATGGATCCCTGGTCCCCTACTGTCTGTCTGTCTCTGTCACATACCTGTTGGTGAAGGGGTTCTGGATCCCACCTGGTCCCCTACTGTCTGTCTGTCTGTCTCTGTATCTGTCTCTTATCTACCTTCCAACGGTCACTGGCCATAAACAATAAAATACTAACAAATAAAAATATATATAATAAACAAAGAAAGGTCATTGTGAACAGTGACCTGGGCTGTCCATTGTCTATAATCAACAGTGGTATTCACTGGGCATGAGACGGAAGACATTTCTCAGAAACAGGATAAAACTGGGAAGCATTTTCCAGACAGAGAGTTGAGAAGGTGTTCTTCTGATCAGGTTAAATCCCTTTCTCTGTCTGGACTGGTCCAATAACAAACTCTCCTTTTCATTTACCCACGGTGCACTTCATACTGTGTGGTCATTTAGCCACGGTGCACTTCATACTGTGTGGTCATTTAGCCACGGTGCACTTCATACTGTGTGTTCATTTAGCCACGGTGCACTTCATACTGTGTGTTCATTTAGCTACGGTGCACTTCATACTGTGTGTTCATTGTCGTGTTCATCCCCTAGAGTCTAACACAGGGAGGGATTGGGTGGATTGGGACGCAGCCAATGCAACAAAAAAAACAGTTATCTCTATCTTAAACTGACAGTTGATGGGTATTATTTTATTTTGTTACTTAGATTGACTCACTGGTGCATCAATAGACCTTAGGGGGTTTTAATGTGTGTGTGTGTGTGTGTGTAGGGGTCTGTTCAAGGGGGACAAAGTGTTGGGGAACGCTCAGCTGAAGCTGGACTCACTGGAGAACCAATGTGACATCAGACAGATTATAGAGGTAAACACACACAGATACACACACACACAGATACACACACACACACAACTTTCCGCATGCACATATTTTCACTTAGACATGCACATACAGTGGGGAAAAAAAGTATTTAGTCAGCCACCAATTGTGCAAGTTCTCCCACTTAAAAAGATGAGAGAGGCCTGTAATTTTCATCATAGCTACACGTCAACTATGACAGACAAATTGAGGAGAAAAAATCCAGAAAATCACATTGTAGGATTTTTAATGAATTTATTTGCAAATTATGGTGGAAAATAAGTATTTGGTCACCTACAAACAAGCAAGATTTCTGGCTCTCACAGACCTGTAACTTCTTCTTTAAGGCTCCTCTGTCCTCCACTCGTTACCTGTATTAATGGCACCTGTTTGAACTTGTTATCAGTATAAAAGACACCTGTCCACAACCTCAAACAGTCACACTCCAAACTCCACTATGGCCAAGACCAAGGAGCTGTCAAAGGACACCAGAAACAAAATAGTAGACCTGCACCAGGCTGGGAAGACTGAATCTGCAATAGGTAAGCAGCTTGGTTTGAAGAAATCAACTGTGGGAGCAATTATTAGGAAATGGAAGACATACAAGACCACTGATAATCTCCCTCGATCTGGGGCTCCACGCAAGATCTCACCCCGTGGGGTCAAAATGATCACAAGAACGGTGAGCAAAAATCCCAGAACCACACGGGGGGACCTAGTGAATGACCTGCAGAGAGCTGGGACCAAAGTAACAAAGCCTACCATCAGTAACACACTACGCCGCCAGGGACTCAAATACTGCAGTGCCAGACGTGTCCCCCTGCTTAAGCCAGTACATGTCCAGGCCCGTCTGAAGTTTGCTAGATTGCATTTGGATGATCCAGAAGAGAATTGGGAGAATATCATATGGTCAGATGAAACCAAAATAGAACTTTTTGGTAAAAACTCAACTCGTCGTGTTTGGAGGACAAAGAATGCTGAGTTGCATCCAAAGAACACCATACCTACTGTGAAGCATGGGGGTGGAAACATCATGCTTTGGGGCTGTTTTTCTGCAAAGGGACCAGGACGACTGATCCGTGTAAAGGAAAGAATGAATGGGGCCATGTATCGTGAGATTTTGAGTGAAAACCTCCTTCCATCAGCAAGGGCATTGAAGATGAAACGTGGCTGGATCTTTCAGCATGACAATGATCCCAAACACACCGCCCGGGCAACGAAGGAGTGGCTTCGTAAGAAGCATTTCAAGGTCCTGGAGTGGCCTAGCCAGTCTCCAGATCTCAACCCCATAGAAAATCTTTGGAGGGAGTTGAAAGTCTGTGTTGCCCAGCGACAGCCCCAAAACATCACTGCTCTAGAGGAGATCTGCATGGAGGAATGGGCCAAAATACCAGCAACAGTGTGTGAAAACCTTGTGAAGACTTACAGAAAACGTTTGACCTGTGTCATTGCCAACAAAGGGTATATAACAAAGTATTGAGAAACTTTTGTCATTGACCAAATACTTATTTTCCACCATAATTTGCAAATAAATTCATTAAAAATCCTACAATGTGATTTTCTGGATTTTTTTTCTAATTTTGTCTGTCATAGTTGACGGGTACCTATGATGAAAATTACAGGCCTCTCTCATCTTTTTAAGTGGGAGAACTTGCACAATTGGTGGCTGACTAAATACTTTTTTCCCCCCACTGTATCTCTCTCTCTCTCTCTCTCTCTCTCTCTCTCTCTCTCTCTCTCTCTCTCTCTCTCTCTCTCTCACACACCTATCTAACTGTGTTGTTGTGCTAGGTGTTGACACATCTATCTAACTGTATGTTGTTGTTGTGCTAGGTGTTGACACACCTATCTAACTGTGTGTTGTTGTTGTTGTGCTAGGTGTTGACACACCTATCTAACTGTGTGTTGTTGTTGTTGTGCTAGGTGTTGACACACCTATCTATATGTGTGTTGTTGTTGTGCTAGGTGTTGACACACCTATCTATCTGTGTGTTGTTGTTGTTGTGCTAGGTGTTGGATGGTCGTAAGGCTACAGGAGGTAAGCTGGAGGTGAGGGTAAAGATTCGGGAGCCGCTGGGAGGAGCACAGCTTCAGACCACCACAGAGAAATGGCTGGTCCTAGACCCTCTACCAATCACCACCCCCGACAGAGAGAGAGAACAACAGGTGAGGAGAGAGAGAGAGACCTACCTTTGGAGTGTTCGGTACTGGTAGGGGTATAGTATCTGTCAGAGTTAACATGTTACATTAATATCAGTCTAACTGAAGTATCTGTCAGAGTTAACATGTTACATTAATATCAGTCTAACGGAAGTCTGTCTGTCTGTCTGTCCCCCCCCCCCTCTCTCTCTCTCTCTCCCCCTCTCTCTCTTCCTCCCAGTCCCCCTCTCCTCGCTCCAAACCCAAGAGTGACCATGGGAGGAACAAGCAGCCTAACCAGTCCAGCCACTCTCCTGCCCAGTATAAACTCCACAGCTTCAGTCTACTGCACTACGATAAGGAGAGACTGGAGAGACAGGTAGGGCTGTGTGACTTCACACCGTTTTCTTTCTCTCTATTTCCACTTCATTTTCCTCTCCTCTTCTCCGTGGGAACGTTTCATCTAGATCTGTTCACAATTGGAGGTAGCCAATCTATGCTGTGATTGGTCTAAGATGATGTCAATCACCCTGTGTGTCCTTCAGATTGGTGATTACAGGAAGAGTAGGCGGGATCCTCCGTCTGACCTGCTACAGCAACACAAGGAGGTCACACACAGGCTGCAGTGGCAGAAAGCCCAGCTAGAGAGAGGCTCCGCTACACTACTGTCAGGTAACACAATTCACAACCATATTCATACACAGGGTAATATGAACAGCTACACACTCATTTGTGTATTTCTCTCCCTCCCTCTATCCCTCCTTCCATCCGTCGCTCTCTCTGTCTCTCTCCATCCCCATCTCCCTCCATCTCTCTCTCTCTGTAGAGTATGAGAATGTTTTGCAGCGTTTCGCCCAGGGACTTGCTGAGTCAGTGAAGAAGTTTTCCAGCCAAGGCAACAGGGTGAGCACAGGGTCAGGGTCGTGTGTGTGTGTGTGTGTGTGTGTGTGTGTGTGTAACGTGTCTGTCCCTCTGCCTATTCAGGATGCTGCTAAGGACGCTCTAGGTCGGCTGAAGATGGTGGAGACTGAGGTAAACACTGTTATAGACACTCCGTGTTAGGTACATCACCCAGTTCACCAAAATGGATGGCTCCTACAGACAGTGAGTCACGTGGCCAGGGCTTGCTATATGAAGCAGGCAGACAGGCATCGAGGCATTCAGTTACTGTTCCATTGAACGTTAGAATGGGCAAAACGAGTGACCTAAGCGACTTTGAGCGTGGTATGGTCGTCGGTGCCAGGCGCACCGGATCCAGTATCTCAGAAACGGCCGGCCTCCTGGGCTTTTCACGTGCGACAGTGTCTAGGGTTAAACGAGAATGGTGCTTCAAACAAAAAAACATCTAGTCAGCTGCAAGAATCGAGTGGAAAAACATTGCCTGGTCCGATGAATCCCGGTTCTTGTTGCATCAGGATTTGGTGTAAGCAGCATGAGCCCCATCTTGCCTGGTTTCAACGGTACAGGCTGGTGGTGTAATGGTGTGGGGAATGTTTTCCTGGCACATGTTAGGCCCCTTGATGCCAACTGAGCAACGATTCCATGCCCCGAAGAATTTAGGCTGTTCTGGAGGTAAAGGGGGGTCTGACCCTGTACTAGATTGGTGTACCTAATAAACTGGCGAATAAGTGTATATATGACTATGTCTGTGTTTACACAGGCAGCCCAATTCTGATCTTTTGACCAATTATTGGCAAAATATCGGATCTGATTTAAAAAAAGACAAATTAGTGTCAAAAGATCAGAACTGGACTGCCTGTTTAAACAGCCTTTATTAATCTGACCACATACTGTATAAGAGCACTATGTGAGGTGATGTATAATATCATTTAGTTTGAATTGTATCTGACACCTACCTCTTGTCCTCCTCTCTACCCATCTACTTATCTCTATCCCTCCCTCTCTTTCTCCTCTCTCTCTCCCTCCTTCTCTCCCTCTCTCACCTCCACTCCTTCTCTCCCTCTCTCCCTCTCTCGCTCTCTCACCTCCACTCCTTCTCTCCCTCTCTCACCTCCACTCCTTCTCTCCCTCTCTCCTTCTCTCCCTCTCTCGCTCGCTCTCTCACCTCCACTCCTTCTCTCCCTCTCTCACCTCCACTCCTTCTCTCCCTCCCTCCTTCTTTCCCTCTCTCGCTCTCTCACCTCCACTCCTTCTCTCCCTCTCTCCTTCTCTCCCTCTCTCGCTCTCTCACCTCCACTCCTTCTCTCCCTCTCTCCTACTCCACTCCTTCTCTCCCTCTCTCCTACTCCTCTCCTTCTCTCCCTCTCTCCCCTTCTCCTCTCTCTCCCTCTCTCACCTCCACTCTTTCTCTCCCCTTCTCCTCTCTCTCCCCATCTCATGTGTTCCTTCTCTCCCCCTCTCCATTCCTCAGTTGGAATCTCTCAAGAGGAAACGCACCGTATGAGAGGAAGAGGACAGAGGGAGAGTTGGCTGGAGGACTGTTATATTACACACACCAATCACACACACACTCAGGGGACAGGTCCAAGCACCTTTAACATCTTCATGACACTCCTATGTTCCTCGCTGCCTCCTCCACTAATACTCTCCCTTTTACTCTGTACTTTAATTAGTATTGTCATTCATACAATCCGTTATGAAGAAGAACCTGTTTGAATAATAACAGGCCTGCATCCCAAATGGCATCTTATTCCCTATGTAGTGCACTACTTTTGACCAGGGCCCATAGGGACTATATAGGGAATAGGGTGCCATTTGAGATGCGAGGCAGAAATGGGCTCCTGTGAGATTGAAAGTGACATGAAGACAGAACCCAGGGCAGGAGAGAGAAAGCCTTATTTGCACTTCAAAACAAAACACTACCGATATTAACAAAACCCTGCCGCCTTCAGAATAGTCCTTAAAGTCCTTCATTGGTTCTCTCTCTTTCTCTCTGTTCAGAGAGTGGTGTGTGATGGTTCTCCTCCAGGTGTGTGTGTGTGTGTGTGTGTGTGTGTGTGTGTGTGTGTGTGTGTGTGTGTGTGTGTGTGTGTGTATGTGTGTGTGTGTGTGTAATGTTAATGAGCTTAATCTAATCTTTCTGCTCCACTATTCCCAGATTACTGTAATCTGACCCGTTTGGTGCTGTGTGATATGGGAGTAAAACCGGGGTTCCGGCCACGGGAACTACATCCCATAATGAAGGATTAGCTAACACTGGTGTCGCCATGGAGACGCCTCATTCAGGGAGGTGAGGAGAGGAGGTACTCCAGGGGTTCAATTGAAAAGGACAGAGTTAGAATTAGTGTAGAACGGACATATAGCTGTAAAATCCACTGGATTTGCTTTGAATTGGGATGAATGTAGGTTCTCTATTAATTGTAATTCTATGGTACGGAGTCTGGGAGCCCGTTTAAAAGGACCCTTCTTATAGGACGATATTTAGTCCATTGTGATGTCATCAATTAGGCTTGCGTCATATGACTATGATGTCATCAGTTAGAATGTTCAACAAAGGATTGCGTCCTCACCACATTGTGATGTCATCAGTTAGAGGTCGTGTTACTCTGCTCAGACGTTGCTGACGCCAGATCTTCAGTCAGGGTGACGGGGGCTGGGAGGGGGTACAGAACAGACTTCAGTCAGGGTGATGGGGGCTGGGAGGGGGTACAGAACAGACTTCAGTCAGGGTGACGGGGGCTGGGAGGGGGTACAGAACAGACTTCAGTCAGGGTGATGGGGGCTGGGAGGGGGTACAGAACAGACTTCAGTCAGGGTGATGGGGGCTGGGAGGGGGTACAGAACAGACTTCAGTCAGG